>NC_041383.1:786170338-786178430 GCF_002162155.2 Triticum dicoccoides
GGGGACGGGCAGTCCGACGGGGAGGTACGGCAAACGGGGGGGAGGGCGCCGGGCGGCATCGGGCAGCGCCAGGCGAGGAGATCGGGTCGATCTCGATCTGGATCACGGGAGGGGAGAGGAACGAGCGAGAGAGAGAGTGGGGGTCGTGGGGTAGTGGGGGGGGAGAGGGGCTAGGGTTTCTGGCGAGTGGGGGAGGCCTATGTAGGCCAGGGGCGTGGGCCGGCCTGGCTGGGCCATGGCCCAGTTGGGCCAAGGGGGTCCAGGGGAGTCCTTGTCTCCTTTTTATTCTCTTTTGTCTTTTCTTTTATTTCTTTTCTTTTCTGATTTAACTTTAGGTTTTAAATACCTTAGTTTTATAAAATACCTTAGTTGTACCTAATTTAGTATTAACAAATATAGGCCACTACCCAACTGGTTTTGACTCAATATTAAGTTAACTTAATATTCTTATAATTCAAAGAGCAATTAAAATGTTATTTAGCCACTGTTTTTTTTATTATTTTAGTGTCTTTAATTATTTTATCAAAGTTTGGTTTCTCCACCATAATTACCGCTGCATTATTTAGTTCACTCCGAACATTTTAGCTTTAAAGTTTGGAAACTTTTGTTGTTTGCCTATGTTTTAAATTTGAATTCGAATCGGTTTCGAACTAACACGAGGTTAGCAACAGTAACCGAGGTGACGTGGCATCGTTAACGCGGGATTACTGTAGTCTAATTATCTGGGCGTCACAATTCTCCTCCACTACAAGAAATCTCGTCCCGAGATTTAAGAGGGGGACTAGGGGGAAAGGTCTGGTTACAAAATCCTAACGAATCTTCTCGTCTTTGGTTGCTCTTCTTGAAGAGATCAATCCATTACACTGATGTCTTCTTCCTCTGCTTCAGGTCATCAGGATGAAGTCGGCATCCTTTCTTCGGGATCTTCATTGTATTTAAGAATAGGTAACGAGGCAGATCAGCAACGACAGAATGCTATAAGGGTAATAATCTGGGATTAACCCATGAATGAGCATATGAGTACCTCTCGAGTTGAACAAAATAAAACACATCGAGAGTAAAGTTGGAAGGTACAATAAGAAGTTTCAAGCAGCCAGGCAATCGTTCATTGCCTAGGCAGAAGGTGAAAAGGGGTTTCAAGCAACGGAATAATTATTGTGTCCGATGCCAGAATTGACGATCTCATTGGAAGGTGGCTCATGAATTACATACGAGTCCACGCGGGAGGAATAACTTTGGGAACAGGGGGTGTACAGGAGAGTCAGGTTTCGATCCTGTGGAACTGTGGGTTATGGGCCCACCATGTGGGTTAAAGGTAGGAAGGGCGGAGACGTCTTGCGTGATCATGCAAGCAAGGTATGTCAGAGGATAGCCTCTCAGTTATGTCGGCAACAACATCAGTACCAAGGACGAGGGACGAAGAGAACCATTTTCCTGCTCGTTGAACGAGGCGGACCAGTAGGCAAAGTTCTCGTCCATCGGTGGTTACCGAAATGTCACCAACAAAAGTAACAGGGTCTCACTGGCAGAGTTGTACACCGAGGTGTTTACATAAGCAGAAGAATATTACTGCTCGGATCATATAGATCACAAGAAAGGTTAAATCAACAATGGCAGGAAAACATGATCATCAGATTAAACAGATCAATGGAAAGGAAAATAGGTTTAAACACATATTTCAAGGGTATATCCTTCCCAAGGACTAGCAGAGCATGATATCCATGTCAGGATATAATGTAGAAAACTCTTTAGGTAGGGGAGAGGATTTTTCATGAAATTACCCATACAGCGGTGTTTGGATAATTGGGCAGGAAATATTTAGCATTGGGCTTCAATGTACTTGTTGAAAATCAGAGTACCACAAACATGCTTCGAGATAGCATTGACATGGTCTTCATGTGAAGATCAGACTTTGGAAACACGAAGGATCCATCAGGAATAACTTGTAGAATAAGTCTTACAATTTCCTCATGGATGAATGGATAACCTTGCTGAAAAGGAATCTATAATGATAGGTCCTCCAGCCGGGGGGGGGGGGTGCTAGGCATGACATCATGTTACCGGGTCATCAAAGGATCAACATCATAACTCTTGGAAAGTTGTCCCATCCATCATATCGGACCGAGATTCAGATCCGATTGGTGTCAGGATACCTCAGACTCAGGATACCTGGGAAGAAAGGTGCAACACAAATTGACGGGATGACACTGTAAGATTTTCGGGGAATTGAACTATGAAGTGATTTCCGTTAACAAGAGTCCATCATTAAACCAGGGAGAGGGCAAGGAGGTGTCTGGTGAACTCAACGGCAATTCATCGAGATTTCCAAAAGATGGATTTCCACAATTAAGTGAATCAAGGAGATAACATTTGTCAGATCAAATGATATAAGGAAGTATGCTCGAGGAAAACATACACAATTAAACATTGGTGGAAAGGTGCGCCCGAAATATGGGTTGGGTTGCACGACCAATGTCAGAATGGTGATTCAATTAGCGAAGGACTTAGAATGAACTATCGCCCATTCACTTCAAAGCAATAGGGTTGCTAGAAGTTTTGAATTCACACGTCATAGCTCCATTGTCGGTATTCCGGTTGAAAACAATACGGGGACCAAGGAATGAACGAAGATGGCAAGAAGTATTAAGATATCAAGAATTATTAAGAGGTGGTGAAATTATCACCACATTCTTGACAAAAAGTGATGGTAATACTTCCGAGGTAAGGAAGATCAACTGCTGGGTAGTAGTGATCTCAAGGTTTACACAAAACGCGAACAAGTTGTGTTGAACGGAAGGCAATAAAGTGGTCGATGAGAACAGGAATCATCGAGGGGCAAGGATGGTATTACCCATCATGAATTCAATTGAATTCCTGGAAGAGCTCATAAGGTTGATGGTGATCACGACACAATTGTCGAGAGATTTCATGCAGATGTAGTCAATCAGCGACGACATCAAGTCAAAGGAATGATGAAGCAAGAGGTTATTGGAACCACAGTTACGACACAAACTCGAACTCAATCTTGTTGTTTAAGGTGAAAGGGTATGACGAGGAAAATCGACGTAAGGTTAGTTCATCGTCGAAAATTGGTGCTCCGAGAATAAGGACCAGGTAGCACAGTTTGAAATCATCAAGATAATGATATAGCCAAACAGGCTAGGAATGGCGTGATCGGGTACAAACTCGTACTTATAGAAGCTTACTGGAGAGTTGTTGAACCGTAGTGTGGACTCGGTTCAGTTATCGGTGTCTTTGAGTGTCTAATAACTCAGAGCCCGTGGAAAAATTGGAATCAGTGGGAAGGTAGCACTTGATGAAGAACTCATAAGAAGTTATGCAGTTCCATGATAATCTCGAGATTCCAGGGGGGTAATACTCGACGATAGATCAAAGTAGAGGTTGGAATAGGGTATTGCTTTGTAGAAGACAAGTGCTTAAACTTGTCCGAGAAAAGGTATTTACAGGAGAACATGGTCAGAACCACGATTGCAAAAGGCCGGATCCCAGATATAAACTTATACCAAGGGAATAATTAATTTAAGAGAAGCTTTAATGATAAGATCTACATCGTGTCCATGGGCATGAACACAGAGTTCAAGGTCGACTCCCACTTCTTCAATGTATAACCTTTCATTCCTGCTCTAGATAAAATGATTCCAGTGTCAAAACCTACCTGGTGAATTACCAGAGCAGTATGACCCGTGAAAACTTTCAAGTTCACACCGATTAAGGAAGGCATCGGTTCAACCCATTGGGGCATTTAAGGAACATATGCTACAAACTTCCAAGGTAAATAACACAAGCTCGAAAGCAGAGCAAGGAAAGAAAAAAAAAGGAGAGGATACAATTTACCAAAGGCATTATATATCAGAGAAAGAACTCACAAGGTGATTAATTATGAAGGACACTATCGGATAATAATCCAACAGTGGATATGGCGATCCACAACGGGGCTGATGTGAGTATCGGTACCCAACCAGAAGAAGAAGAATGCAAGGAGATCAGAAGATAGAAACAACTGTCTAATTCAAAGCTTAATTGCAAAGGAATTATGAATTCCAAATCAAGGGATCAGGAGCAATGCTCTGATTAGGGATGGATACGTAGCCTTAGGGTACAATCAACGACAATTGGATTGGTCGAGAACCAATTCCAGTTAAAAGAATGGAAGCTCAGCCGGAAAGGTAATTTATAAGGATCAATGATGATTGCGTGTATTCGCAACATATTGAGTCAACAGACTCAAAATGATAATGACAAGGAATGTCAATAAGATTTCTATACTTATGGGATTAATCATAATGAAAGCAAACAAGAAATTCTAGAGCAATAGGTTGCTGAGGATTTTCGGAATATCGGGTGGTATTTCGAAGACTTTTGTGTAACACATGAACAACTGGGGGATGGGCGGATACTCGATAAATGCGAGAATTAACCGTAGGGGTATTCAAGTGACAAGAACCGCAAGGCAGTAAGCTCAAGGGATTATCGAAATCACGACGAGTTTTTCAGGGTATCTTGTAATAACAAGACCACTGGGGATGACATAAGAATAACAACTGTAAGTAGTTACCCATAATGGTGGACGGTGGAAGGGGAATTGCAAACGCGATGAACACAAGTTCTCGGGTTAACAGCGGAAAGTATCTTCAGGGTCTTCAAGTGCAGCAGACGATCATCAGTAATAAGGGGCTCTCCGGGTGAAAGTGATAACGAGATCCTAATGTTAGATTTAGCAAAATTCATTTAACCCGAATAGAAGAGAGATCAGAGTCCCAGAGTAAAGGTCGAGGAGTAAAAGATCCTAGTACCACCCAATGGCGACGTGGGCCCGTAAGGCACACAGCCAAGTTAGTAAAAGTTTTGCAATGTCTAGACTCGACTTCGGCCAAGGAGTCTGGAAGGGGGATTCCTACAGGCAGTCGGCTCTGATACCAACTTGTGACGCCCCCGATTCAATCGTACACTAATCATGCACGCAAACGTGTACGATCAAGATCAGGGACTCACGGGAAGATATCACAACACAACTCTACAAATAAAATAAGTCATACAAGCATCATAATACAAGCCAGGGGCCTCGAGGGCTCGAATACAAGTGCTCGATCATAGACGAGTCAGCGGAAGCAACAATATCTGAGTACAGACATAAGTTAAACAAGTGTGCCTTAAGAAGGCTAGCACAAACTGGGATACAGATCGAAAGAGGCGCAGGCCTCCTGCCTGGGATCCTCCTAACTACTCCAGGTCGTCGTCAGCGGGCAACACGTAGTAGTAGGCACCTCCGGTATAGTAGGGGTCGTCGTCGACGGTGGCGTCTGGCTCCTGGACTCCAGCATCTGGTTGCGACAACCAGAAAGAAAGGAAAGGGGGAAAAGGGGGGAGAAAGCAACCGTGAGTACTCATCCAAAGTACTCGCAAGCAAGGAACTACACTACATATGCATGGGTATATGTGTAAGGAGGCCATATCAGTGGACTGAACTGCAGAATGCCAGAATAAGAGGGGGATAGCTAATCCTATCGAAGACTACGCTTCTGGCAGCCTCCGCCTTGCATCAAGCAGAAGAGAGTAGATTGAAGTCCTCCAAGTAGCATCTCCAAGTAACATCTCCAAATAGCATCTCATAGCATAATCCTACCCGGCGATCCCCTCCTCATATCCCTGAGGGAGAGCGACCACCGGTTGTATCTGGCACTTGGAAGGGTGTGTTTTATTAAGTATCCGGTTCTAGTTGTCATAAGGTCAAGGTACAACTCCAAGTCGTCTTGTTACCGAAGATCATGGCTATTCGAATAGATTAACTTCCCTGCAGGGGTGCACCACATAGCCCAACACGCTTGATCCCATTTGGCCGGACACACTTTCCTGGGTCATGCCCGGCCGCGGAAGATCAACACGTCGCAGCCCCACCTAGGCAAAACAGAGAGGCCAGCACGCCGGTCTAAACCTAAGCGCACAGGGGTCTGGGCCCATCGCCCATAGCACACCTGCACGTTGCGTGGGCGGCCGGAAGCAGAACTAGCCCCCTTAATACAAGAGCAGGCTTACGTTCCAATCCGGCGCGCGCCGCTCCGTCGCTGACGTCTGAAGTGCTTCGGCTGATACCACGACGCCGGGATACCCATAACTACTCCCACGTAGATGGTTAGTGCGTATAGGCTCGTAGCCAGACTCAGATCAAATACCAAGATCTCGTTAAGCGTGTTAAGTATCCGCGAACGCCGAACAGGGCCAGACCCACCTGTCTCCTAGGTGGTCTCAACCTGCCCTGTCGCTCCGCCACAAAGTAACAGTCGAGGGCCGTCGGGAACCCAGGCCCACCTCTACCGGGATGGAGCCACCTGTCCTTTCAGCCCCCTCGTCAGAATCACTTGCGGGTACTCAATGAGCTGACCCGACTTTAGTCACCATCAGTATAGTATGTATGTATGTATAGTATATACCCGTGATCACCTCCCAAGTGATCACGGCCCGATAGTATAGCAAGGCAGACTGACAAGAATGTAGGGCCAATGATGATAAACTAGCACCCTATACTAAGCATTTAGGATTGTAGGTAAGGTATTAACAGATGTAGCGACAATGTCAGGCTATGCATCAGAATAGGATTAACGAAAGCAGTAACATGCTACACTACTCTAATGCAAGCAGTATAGAGGAGAATAGGCGATATCTGGTGATCAAGGGGGGGGGCTTGCCTGGTTGCTCTGGCAAGAAGGAGGGGTCGTCAACTCCGTAGTCGAACTGGTCAGCAGCAGCGTCGGTCTCGTAGTCTACCGGAGAGAAGAGGGGGAAGAAACAATGAATACCAAGTAAACAGATGCATATCGATGCATGACATGTCAAGAAGCGATGCTAGGCGTGCCCTAACGTGGTATGAGGTGGTACCGGTTAAGGGGGGAAACTTCCGGGAAAGTATTCCCGGTGTTTCGCGTTTTCGGGCAGAGGAGCCGGAGGGGGAAAGTTGCGAGTTCGATAGGTTAGGGGGGTGTGGCGGACGAACGGACTGCGTATCCGGATTCGCCTCGTCGTTCTGAGCAACTTTCATGTAGAAAGTATTTTCATCCGAGTTACGGATTAAAAGATATGATTTTCTAAAGATTTAAATCATTTTCTGATTTTAATTAATTATTTAAATTAACATTATCCGGAATAGTGCTTGCTAACGTCAGCATGACGTCAGCATGGCGTCAGCAGTTGACTTGGTCAACCTGACATGTGGGTCCAGTGGGACCCACCTGTCATTGTCTGTTTAGGTTAATAATAGATTAGTCAATATAATTACTATTTAATTAACCTACCTAGTTAATTAAATTAATTAAACCGGATTAATTAACTTAATTAATTCATTAGATAATTAATTAATTAATAATTAATTTTATTAAATCATTTATTTATTTATTTATTTATTTTTAATTTCTTTTTTTTAACGTTATGGGCATGGGGCCCATCTGTCATAGGCCCCAGGGGCCTTAGCGGATCGGGCGCAGGGGCGGGTCGGGCATTGCGGCGCCCGACTGGGCGTTCGCCCAGATCGCCGGGGCGAGGAGGCCCAGGGCAGCTTGCAGGCGCGGGTGCCGGCGAGGCCATGGCGGGGCGATGAGCTAGCGGCAGAGGGCAGTGGGGAGGCGCGGGCGAGCACACGACGATGCGGGGAACAAGGGGCGTGCGCGGGCATAGGAGGGAGGGCGCGTGCTGCCCGGAGCGCGAGCTTCGGCACACGGCCGCGACGATGCGGGCGATGGCCACGACGGGGAGCACGAGCGGCACGACGAGCAAGACGCGGTGACTACGGCGACGGGCTAGGGACGCACGTGCGAGGGAGACAGAGAGGAGAGGGGAGTTTCTCTCACCCCCGATGCAGGGGTTCGTCGGCGAGGCTCGACGGAGTCCGCCGGGGAGGAGGTCGGGGAGGCGAGCGTCGACGGTAGGCGGCAGGGCGTCCATCCAGCGGCGAGGTGGCGGGGCGTCCATCCAGAGGCGTGGTCGCGGGGCGTCGGAGCC
Source organism: Triticum dicoccoides (assembly GCF_002162155.2). Taxonomy (NCBI): domain Eukaryota; kingdom Viridiplantae; phylum Streptophyta; class Magnoliopsida; order Poales; family Poaceae; genus Triticum; species Triticum dicoccoides. Next base: position 786,178,349 of record NC_041383.1, read on the forward strand.
GGCGAGGGAGAGTCGGGGACGGGCAGTCCGACGGGGAGGTACGGCAAACGGGGGGGGAGGGCGCCGGGCGGCATCGGGCAGC
>NC_041383.1:786178907-786211432 GCF_002162155.2 Triticum dicoccoides
GGGGGGAGAGGGGCTAGGGTTTCTGGCGAGTGGGGGAGGCCTATGTAGGCCAGGGGCGTGGGCCGGCCTGGCTGGGCCATGGCCCAGTTGGGCCAAGGGGGTCCAGGGGAGTCCTTGTCTCCTTTTTATTCTATTTTGTCTTTTCTTTTATTTCTTTTCTTTTCTGATTTAACTTTAGGTTTTAAATACCTTAGTTTTATAAAATACCTTAGTTGTACCTAATTTAGTATTAACAAATATAGGCCACTACCCAACTGGTTTTGACTCAATATTAAGTTAACTTAATATTCTTATAATTCAAAGAGCAATTAAAATGTTATTTAGCCACTGTTTTTTTTATTATTTTAGTGTCTTTAATTATTTTATCAAAGTTTGGTTTCTCCACCATAATTACCGCTGCATTATTTAGTTCACTCCGAACATTTTAGCTTTAAAGTTTGGAAACTTTTGTTGTTTGCCTATGTTTTAAATTTGAATTCGAATCAGTTTCGAACTAACACGAGGTTAGCAACAGTAACCGAGGTGACGTGGCATCGTTAACGCGGGATTACTGTAGTCTAATTATCTGGGCGTCACACTATTGCCGTATTTATCTGCGGTATTGAGTACTTTGCTCCATCTCGTTCTGAGTGCGTCCTCCGCTGTTTTGAGCTTCCACTTTTGCTTCTTCAGACTTCTTGCAGTGGCGACGAGCCTTTTATGAAGGTTCTTATGCTCCAGTGGTTTATCGGGCGTGAGATCGTCTGGACTGTTGTTTTCGCCGGGGATGGGTTGCTTGTCCAATCCATCCTGTTCGGATGGTTGCTTGGTGGCATGTTCGTCGTCCACCGCTTTACCCTGCTCTAAGGCTGGGTCAGTATGGGTGCCGTTGCTATCGAGGCGGGACTTTGGGCGGTGCTTGCGTCGCCGTTTTGGTTGTTTGTTGGGGGAGTTGTCCTTTGCCACGTCCCGTTGTTCCTCGTTGTCGCTTCCTTTTGGTGTATCCACCATGTATATGTTATATGATGAGGTGGCTTTCCAGTGCCCAGTGGGCGCTGGTTCTTGGTCGTCTCCGGCATCGTCGTCCATACCGTCGATGTCTTCGGAGTCGAAGTCTAGCATGTAGGTTAGATCGTCGACAGTGGCTACTAAGTGGGTGGTGGGTGGGCTTTGAATTTCTTCGTCGTCCGCATCCCAACCGTCCTGACCGTAGTCCGGCCAGGGCTCTCTTGATAACGAGAGATACTTTAGCGAACTCAAGATGTCGCTGAAAGGTGAGTGTTGAAAGATGTCCGCAGCGGTGAACTCCATGACCGGCGCCCAATCGGATTCGATTGGAGGGGGCGCGGGAGGTTCGGAGTTCGGCGAGGAGTCCGGCACCTCGGAGCCACGAGCTTCGTGAGGAACAAGGTCAGTGTTCGGCTCTATCACCATAGAGGTTGCAGCCCCCGAGGCGGTGTCTAGCCACCCGTCCTCGATCTGCGCAGCCGGCTCCGAATTGAAGATCGGAGCGGACTCGTGTGCGGCCTCCAGGGTACTGTCCGGCTGCAGAGCTAAATCATGCCCGTCGTGACAGTGCGGCGCGCTCGACTGTGGCTCGAATCCATCAAAGATCAAGTCCCCGCGGATGTCAGCCGTGAAGTTCAAGCTTCCAAATCTGACCTGGCCACCAGGGGCGTAGCTTTCGATCTGCTCCAGATGGCCAAGCGAATTGGCCCGCAGTGCAAAGCCGCCAAATACGAAGATCTGTTCGGGGAGGAAGGTCTCACCCTGGACTGCATCGTTGTTGATGATCGGAGAAGCCATCGAGCCTATCAGCGACGACACAGAGGAACTCTCAATGAAAGCACCAATGTCGGTGTCAAAACCGGTGGATCTCGGGTAGGGGGTCCCGAACTGTGCGTCTAGGCGGATGGTAACAGGAGACAAGGGACACGATGTTTTACCCAGGTTCGGGCCCTCTTGATGGAGGTAAACCCTACGTCCTGCTTGATTGATATTGATGATGTGGGTATTACAAGAGTAGATCTACCACGAGATCAAGGAGGCTAAACCCTAGAAGCTAGCCTATGGTATGATTGTTGTTCGTCCTACGGACTAAAGCCATCTGGTTTATATAGACACCGGAGAGGGCTAGGGTTACACGGAGTCGGTTACAATGGTAGGAGATCTACATATCCGTATTGCCAAGCTTGCCTTCCACGCCAAGGAAAGTCCCATCCAGACACGGGACGAAGTCTTCAATCTTGTATCTTCATAGTCTTGGAGTCCGGCCAATGATGATAGTTCGGCTATCCGGACACCCCCTAGTCCAGACTCCCTCAGGCGCCCCTATATTAGAATATCCTCTGCATTACAAAGATAATCTCACTACTATTTATGTTTTCATGGTTCTTAGATATTATACGTAATTACAGTGAATATCAGAATCCGTGCATCAGAAGAATATTGTGGAACAGTGCATGTTCCGAAATCTGATTGCTCTTATTTAGCATGTTCCTCTTCTGTTCTTCTTTAATAAGTACTCTCTTTGTTCCTAAATACAAGTCTTTGTATAGATTCCACCATGGACTACATATGGAGCAAAATGGGTGAATCTACACTCTAAAATGTATCTGGATACATCTGTATGTGATCCATAGTGGAAATCTCTACAAAGACTTGTATTTTGGAATGGAGGGAGTATGATAGTAGTACAGTATGTTCCTTGTAGTGAAGATGAGTAGGGACATTTGCAGTGTAGAGGTCTATACGGTCGGTTGTGATGTTCACTCTGAACTCTTCGAGCCTCTTTGATTCGTAGGATTTTGTAAACATAGGAATAGGATTTGTAATGTCCTGCCCACTTGAATCCTATAAGAATAGTAAGGAAATGCGGGGAGTTGTGTCGCCTTTGAGAGTTACACTAATATTAACAGTACTGCACCTTCAGTTGAAGAGAGCTGGCATACGAAGCCTTTCTAGCCGACAATACTAGCACATATATTCCAGCAAGTTCCACTTTGCTGATTTTACTCTGATGCTTAAGGTTTTCCCGTTATATTGACACTATGATCTATGTAGGTGCTTTGTGTCGCACTAGCAGCAGTCCACTCTTGAAGCTAAACACTGCAATGACTTACAAAATTGGCACCAAGGCATTGAGTGCCATTCTTGAGGCAATGAAACTCATACGCTCCCCACCTGTAGATTCTTGTTCAGAATATGATCCTAATGACTATTCTAACCTCGAGGAGTCAAAGGCAGATGGCATGTCCTGTTCACCCATCAAGGTGCATGTTCTAATTTGGCAACATTTTATTGATTGCATGTATCTTGCATATGTTGTCTTACATTTCTTCCACTTTTTTGCACCGCCATCTGCTTAGTTTACTCATCATATATGTCGAGATGCCATGCCCATCCATTATCAATACGTATCCCATCTGTCATCATACCTTGTTTTTTCACTCAAATATTGTTCTTGTGCATCAGACATCAAAATGGAAGAGGGTGATTGCCGAACCTGAAGGAGCACCAGCAAAGTCCTTGAAAAACATGGTGGTGCCGGAGAAATCAGACAGCACCCCACTTATATTGGCTATACCACCAGTGACACAAAACATAGTACCGACTCCAGCAGACTGTACCCATACTTCACTGGCCACACCACTAGCCCCACCACACAGGACCTGCACTCCAACAAAAGGTATGCCGATTTCAGTTTCCATAGCACCAGCCGTACCACAGAAAAATCCCACACCAGCAAAAAGTATAGCAAGTCCACCCAAAGACCTCTCCCAACTGCAGAGAAGACCAATTCCTGCATATTGGAACCCCATTCTAGTTATTCCCAGTTTAAAAGACAATGCTTTCAATGTTGTTAGGGACTACGTGCATATATTCCCATCATGGGAATATTATAGTGAAGACAAACACCATTTTCACATCTTCGTGTCCCACTTACGTGTAAGTGCTATTATTCATGGTGATTATTTTCATGTTTTCTGCTGATTGAACACATCAATGATTTACATTACATTGTTGTAAGTAGGCGAGGGTCAATGTGGATAGTCATGATGAGCAAATCTTGCTTGCGCTTTTCAAGGAAGCATTGCAGCAGTATCGGTGTTACCCGAGGAAATCACACTTTGATGGCAAGTCTATAAATGAATTTCTGGTGAAGTCTCCTGTGCTAAATTTAGAAGACATTGAATGTAAAAACCTTGTTATGCATTGGTCTCGTTCCCAGGATGAGGTATTGTCTATGATATCGCATGACAATTTGAACTTCTACTTTTCCGCATGTGCCTTACGGATCTTTTTTACATGAAATCTGCTCGAAGAAGAATTCCGATTTGAAAAGAACGACGGGATATCGCAAATATGTTGCCCACTGCTTTGCTCTTGTTAGTACATGTCTTCCTGTATCACTGTACTTGCATACATACCTGGTTCATTATGTGACAGCAGTATGCATGATAGCTTGCTTATCCATTGTTCGCTCCAAATTATCTGATCTGTATCACTAGTAGAAACCGGAGCTTTAAAACCGGTTCGTAAGGGCCTTTAGTGCCGGTTCTGCAACCAGCACTAAAGGGTGGAGACTAAAGGCCCCCCCCTTTAGTACCGGTTCGGCACGAACCGCTACTAAAGGGCCACCACGTGGCGTGAGCTCGCGCCGTGGTATGGGGGACCAACCGGTACTAAAGGTATTTTTTTTGAAAATTTTGTAAAAAATGTTTGATTTTTTTTCATTTTTCAATTTTTTGAATTATTTCAACCTCTAATCTCTAATCACCCCTCACCACTACTCAATTTAATCTCTAATCTCTAATCACCCCTCATCATTCCAAATCATCTAACTTCCCAAACAGTCACCCATCCTCTCACTACTCTAGCCTGAGCACGCTTAACTTTCGAGTTCTATTCTCGCTCGTTTCCAAGTCTGCACTTGTTGTTTTCCTGACAAATGTAAGTTGTCAATCCTATTAACCCTCAGCAGTTTAGCTTGAGCATTAGGTCACACGTTTCATCGTTTGACTTTGGAACTATTATTCTAAAAAACATTTAGTAACACTAATATTTCTTGAATAAGTTTGACCACAGTTTGACCATAGTTTGACCATAGTTTGACCAGATTTGACCAAAATTCAAAAAATTGAAATAATTATTTAGTAACACTAATATTCTTCAATAATTATGTAGCAACATTAATACTTCTTGAATAAGTAGTTTGACCATAGTTTGACCAGATTTAAACAAATTTAAAAAAACTGAAATTTGGGCATATCTTTTTTTCCTTTTGGAATTTGAGGATTTTCGTGCTGAATTTTTTGATATATTATACGTTTTTTTCGGACATCGTATGCAAAAGTTATAGCCGTTTTACATTTTCCCTACACTTTTTGCATAACATGTCCAAATTTAAGTTTTTTCATTTTCATAACTAGTAGATGTAGTAATATAACTACATCTCGAAGAATTTTATTTTTTGAATTTTTTATCATTTTCTTTTGTATTTTTCAAAACTGAAATGGCGATACATAGGGGGGGTAGAGTTTGAAAATTGCTCTATAGTGCCGGTTTGTGTCTCTAACCAGGACTATAGGTCAAATCCCTTTAGTACCGGTTCGTGGCACGGACCGGTACTAAAGGTTAGCCCTTTCGTACTGGTTTGTGCCACGAACCGGTACTAAAGGTGATTGCGGGGCCCCGGCCTGACGCCAGCCTGCCACCACCCCTTTAGTACCGGTTCGTGGCACGAACCGGTACTAAAGGTTGAAAATGAACCGGCATTAATGCATAGCCGTTCGAACCGGCACTAATGGTACCATTAGTACCGGGCCAAAATTGAACCGGCACTAATGTGTCTGACATTAGCTCATTTTTCTACTAGTGTATGAATGGTTACATTTGTGTAGAATATATCCAATGCCAATGAAATTTTTTAGCTCTGCATTGTTCTTGTAAGTACCTGCTGTCCTTTATCAGTGTACTTATATTGACAGGAAGTTGTTCATGTACCATCACTCTGCAGCTTATTTTCCTTTGCCCTCCATTTTCTACACATCAGATCTATATTTACTCTTACCATAAGGTTGGATAACACCGATGGTATTGAAGAAGTTTAGCTCTGCATTGCTCTTGGTTGTACGTTTTTCCTATATCGTTGTACTTACATTTATAGCTACTTGGTTATGTAGTATCACTCTTCATCTTATCTGAAATATTCTCCATTTTTTCTTATATTATCACATCTATATTTACTCTTAACAAAATGTAGAATAAAGGCAATGCTTATGAAGAAGATTCTGTGGTAAACTTCTTGAATTGCCCCCCCCCCCATCAGCATGGACAAGGGCTTTATAGAGCCTGTCTTCACCAATAATGTAAGTTTGTCCTTCTCAAGCCTTCAAACTTTGTTGTGTATATTTGGTTAGGCATGACTGCAATAGCTGTTTATTTTTGGTGTTTGCACCAAATTGCATGTTTAAAGTTTATTATGTAGTTCATAAACAAAATTTTGTCATTCTCAATTTAAGTTTTCAGTTGTACAACCAAGTTCCTTCTTCATACCATTTAAACTAAACTTAACAAAGCAAGTGATCTTCTTTTGCACTCCATGTATGCTTCTATTCTTGATCCGTAATCCAGTGGTGTGGTGTGATACGTCCATTTTGCATCATGATTTTATATCGATATGTATTGCATTATGGGCTGTTATTACACGTTATGTCACAATACTTATGGCTATTCTCTCTTATTTTACAAGGTTTATCATGAAGAGGGAGAATGCCAGCAGCTGGGATTCTGGTTGGAAAAGGAGCAAATATTGGAAACCTATTCTGCAAAGCTCCAAAAGTCCTGAAACTCCACGAAAGTCATTTTTGGAATTAATAAGAATTATTGAGCGAAGAAAGTACCAGAGGGGGCCCACACCCTGGCTAGGAGGGTGGGGGGCGCCCCCCTACTGGGCGCCCCCCTGTCTCCTAGGCCCCTTGTTGGCCCTCTAGTGCCCATCTTCTGCTATACGAAGGCTTTTACCCAGGAAAAAATCATAGGCAAGGTTACGGAACATAACTCCGCCGCCACAAGGCGGAACCTTGGCGGAACCAATCTAGGGCCCCAGCGGAGCTGTTCTGCCGGGGAAACTTCCCTCCCGGAGGGGGAAATCATCACCATCATCATCACCAACGATCCTCTCATTGGTAGGGGGTCAATCTCCATCGACATCTTCACCAGCACCATCTCCTCTCAAAACCCTAGTTCATCTCTTGTATCCAATCTTGTATCATAAACCACAAATTGGTACCCGTGGGTTGCTAGTAGTGTTGATTACTCCTTGTAGTTGAAGCTAATTGGTTTACTTGGTGGAAGATCATATGTTCAGATCCTTAATGCATATTAATACTCCTCTGATCATGAACATGAATATGCTTTGTGAGTAGTTACGTTTGTTCTTGAGGACATGGGTGAAGTCTTGCTGTTAGTAGTCATGTAAATTTGGTATTCGTTTGATACTTTGATGAGATGTATGTTGTCTTTCCTCTAGTGGTGTTATGTGAACATCGACTACATGACACTTCACCATTATTTGGTCCTAGAGGAAGGCATTGGGAAGTAATAAGTAGATGGTGGGTTGCTAGAGTGACAGAAGCTTAAACCCTAGTTTATATGTTGCTTCGTAAGGGGCTGATTTGGATCCACTAGTTTCATGCTATGGTTAGGTTTGCATTAATACTTCTTTTGTAGTTGGGGATGCTTGCAATAGGGGTTAATCATAAGTGGGATGCTTGTCCAAGAAAGGGCAGTACCCAAGCACCGGTCCACCCACGTATCAAATTATCAAAGTACAGAACGCGAATCATATGAGCGTGATGAAATTAGCTTGACGATAATTCCCATGTGTCCTCGGGAACGCTTTTCTCATTATAAGAATTTGTCCAGGCTTGTCCTTTGCTACAAAAAGGATTGGGCCACCTTGCTGCACTTTATTTACTTTCATTTCTTGTTACCCGTTACAAATTATCTTATCACAAAACTATCTGTTACCTACAATTTCAGTGCTTGCAGAGAATACCTTACTGAAAACCGCTTGTCATTTCCTTCTGCTCCTCGTTGCGTTCGACACTCTTACTTATCAAAAGGACTACGATAGATCCCCTATACTTGTTGGTCATCAAGACTCTTTTCTGGCGCCATTGCCGGGGAGTGAAGCGCCTTTGGTGAGTGGAACTTGGTAAGGAAACATTTATATAGTGTGCTGAAATTTTCTGTCACTTGTTACTATGGAAACTAATCCTTTGAGGGGCTTGTTCGGGGCATCTTCGCCCCGACCAGTAGAGAAAAGAGTTGCCCGTCAACCTACTGAACCTACTGAAAATGTTTACTTTGAAATTCCTTCGGGTATGATAGAGAAACTGCTAGCTAATCCCTTTGCAGGAGATGGAACATTGCTTCCCGATTTACACCTTATTTTTGTGGATGAAGTTTGTAGATTATTTAAGCTTGCAGGTATTCCCGATGATGTTGTTAATAGTAAGGTCTTCCCTTTATTGTTGAAGTGAGACGCATTGACATGGTATAGGCTATGTGATGATACGGGATCTTGGAATTATAAACGATTGAAGTTGGAATTTCACCAGAAGTTCTATCCTATGCATCTTGTTCATCGTGATCGTAATTACATATATAATTTCTGGCCTCGCGAAGGAGAAAGCATCTCTCAAGCTTGGGGAAGGCTTAAATGAATGTTATATTCATGCCCCAATCATGAGCTCTCAAGAGAAATGATTATTCAAAAAATTTATGCTCGGCTTTCTCACAATGATCGCACCATGCATGATACTTCCTGTGCTGGTTCTTATATGCTGAAGACTACTGAATTCAAGTGGGATTTATTGGAAAGAATTAAACGCAACTTTGAAGATTGGGGTTCCGACGATGGTAAGGAGTCAGGTATGACACCTAAGTTTGATTGTGTTAAATATTTTATGGATACGGATGCTTTTCGTGGATTTAGCGCTAAATATGGACTTGACTCTGAGATAGTAGCTTCTTTTTGTGTATCTTTTGCTGCTCACGTTGATCTCCCTAAGGAGAAGTGGTTTAAATATAATCTTCCCATTGAAGTAAAAGTGGTTTAAATATAATCCTCCCATTAAATATAATCCTCTCCGTATGAGTAATACTAGAACGTATACACCTCCTGAGCAAATTAAAGTTGAACCTAGTATTGCTATGGTTAAAGATCTCTTGGATGATAATATAGATGGGCATGTTATTTACTACTGTGGTAAAGCTGCTAATATTGCTGAACCCGATGCTAAGATGCATAGACCTATTGTAGGCATGCCTGTTATTTCTGTTAAAATAGGAGATCATTGTTATCATGGCTTATGTGATATGGGTGCTAGTGCTAGTGCAATACCTCATTCCTTATATGAAGAAATTATGCATGATATCGCACCTGCTGAAATAGAAGGTATTGATGTTACAATTAAGCTTGCTAATAGAGATACTATTTCACCAGTTGGGATTGTTAGAGATGTTGAAGTCTTGTGTGGGAAAGTTAAATATCCTGCTGATTTTCTTGTTCTTGGCTCCCCAAAAGATGTCTTTCCCCATTATATTTGGTAGACCCTTCTTGAATACTGTCAATGCTAGGATTGATTGTGAAAAGGATATTGTTACAATTGGCTTGGGGGATATGAAACATGAGTATAATTTTGCTAAATTTCATAGACAACCCCATGATAAAGCATTGCCTAGTAAGGATGAAATAATTGGTCTTGCTTCTATTGTCGTACCTCCTACTGATCCATTAGAACACTATTTGCTAGACCATGAAAATGATATGTTTATGAATGAAAGAAGGGAAATAGATGAAGTATTCCTTCAACAGGGTCCTATTCTGAAACACAACTTGCCTGTTGAAATCCTAGGGGATCCTCCTCCACCCAAGGGTGATCCCGTGTTTGAGCTTAAACCTTTACCTGATAATCTTAAATATGCTTATCTTGATGAAAAGAAGATATATCATGTTATTATTAGTGCTAACCTTTCAGAGCAAGAAGAGGAAAGATTATTGAAAACTCTGAAGAAGCATCGTGCTGCTATTGGATATCTCTGGATGATCTTAAGGGCATTAGTCCCACTCTATGCCAACACAAAATAAAATTGGAGAAAGATGCCAGACCAGTTAGAGATCCTCAACGATGGTTAAATCCTAAGGTGAAAGAAGTGGTAAGGAAGGAGATACTAAAGCTCCTCGAGGCAGGTATAATTTATCCCGTTGCTGATAGTGAATGGGTAAGTCCCGTCCATTGCGTTCCTAAAAAGGGAGGTATTACTGTTGTTCTAAATGATAAAGATGAATTGATTCCGCAAAGGATTATTACAGGTTATAGGATGGTAATTGATTTCCGTAAACTAAATAAAGCTACTAAGAAAGATCATTACCCTTTACCTTTTATTGATCAAATGCTAGAAACACTATCCAAAGATACACATTTCTGCTTTCTAGATGGTTATTCTGGTTTCTCTCAAATACCTGTGTCAGCAGAAGATCAATCAAAAACTACTTTTACTTGCCCTTTCGGTACCTTTTCTTATAGACGTATGCCTTTTGCTTTATGTAGTGCACCTACTACTTTTCAAAGATGCATGATGGCTATATTCTCTGACTTTTATCAAAAGATTTGTGAGGTATTCATGGATGACTTCTCCCTTTATGGATCCTGTTTTGATGATTGCTTGAGCAACCTTGATCGAGTTTTGCAGAGATGTGAAGACACTAGTCTCGTCTTGAATTGGGAAAAGTGCAACTTTATGGTTAATGAAGGCATTGTCCTGGGGCATAAAATTTCTCAAAGAGGTATTGAAGTTGATAAAGCTAAAGTTGATGCTATTGAAAAGATGCCATGTCCCAAGGACATTAAAGGTATAAGAAGTTTCCTTGGTCATGCCAGTTTTTATAGGAGGTTCATTAAGGACTTTTCTAAAATCTCTAGGCCTCTGACTAATTTATTGCAAAAAGATATTCCTTTTGTCTTTGATGATGATTGTGTAGAAGCTTTTGAAATACTTAAGAAAGCTTTGATCACTGCATATGTTGTTCAGCCACCTGATTGGAATTTACCCTTTGAAATTATGTGTGATGCTAGTGATTATGTTGTAGGTGTTGTTCTAGGGCAAAGAGTTGATAAGAAATTAAATGTTATCCAGTATGCTAGTAAAACTCTTGATACTGCCCAGAGAAATTATGCTACTACTGAAAAAGGCTTCTTAGCAGTTGTATTTGCTTGTGATAAGTTCAGACCTTATATTGTTGATTCTAAAGTTACTATTCACACTGATCATGCTGCTATTAAATATCTTATGGAAAAGAAAGATGCTAAACCTAGACTTATTAGATGAGTTCTCTTGCTTCAAGAATTTGATTTGCATATTATTTATAGAAAGGGGGCTGAGAACCCCGTTGCAGACAACTTATCTAGGCTAGAGAATGTTCTTGATGACCCACTACCTATTGATGATAGCTTTCCTGATGAACAATTAAGGGTCATTAATGCTTCTCGTACTGCTCCATGGTATTCTGATTATGCTAATTACATTGTTGCTAAATTTATACCACCTAGTTTCACATACCAGCAAAAGAAAAAGTTCTTTTGTGATTTAAGACATTACTTCTGGGATGACCCACACCTTTATAAAGAAGGAGTAGATGCTGTTATTAGACCTTGTGTACCTAAGCATGAACAGGAACAGATCCTACACAAATGTCACTCCGAACCATATGGAGGACACCACGCTGGAGACAAAACTGCACATAAGGTATTGCAATCCGGTTTTTATTGGCCTACTCTCTTCAAAGATGCCCGTAAGTTTGTCTTGTCTTGTGATGAATGTCAAAGAATTGGTAATATTAGTAGACGTCAAGAAATGCCTATGAATTATTCTCTTGTTATTGAACCATTTGATGTTTGGGATTTGATTATGTGGGACCTTTTCCTGCCTCTAATGGATGTACACATATTTTAGTTGTTGTTGACTACGTTACTAAGTGGGTAGAAGCTATTCCAACTAGTAGTGTTGATCATAACACCTCTATTAAGATGCTTAAAGAAGTTATTTTTTCGAGGTTTGGAGTCCGTAGATATCTCATGACTGATGGTGGTTCACATTTTATTCAAGGTGCTTTTCATAAAATGCTTGCTAAGTATGATGTTAATCATAGAATTGCATCTCCTTATCACCAGCAGTCTAGTGGTCAAGTACAATTGAGTAATAGAGAGCTCAAATTAGTTTTGCAAAAGATTGTCAATAGATCTAGAAAGAATTGGTCCAAGAAACTTGATGATGCAATATGGGCCTATAGAACTGCATATAAAAATCCTATGGGTATGTCTCCGTATAAAATGGTTTATGGGAAAGCTTGTCACTTACCTCTTGAACTTGAAAATAAGGCATATTGGGCTATTAAAGAGCTCAACTATGATTTCAAACTTGTTGGTGAGAAGAGGTTATTTGACATTATCTCACTTGATGAATGGAGAACCCAAGCCTATGAGAATGCCAACCTGTTCAAAGAAAAAGTTAAAAGATGACATGATAAAAGAATACAAAAGCGTGAGTTTAAAATAGGTGATTATGTGTTGCTATTCAACTCTCGTTTAAGATTTTTTGCAGGAAAACTTCTCTCCAAATGGGAAGGTCCTTACGTTATTGAGGAGGTCTATCGTTCTAGTGCCATAAAAATCAACAACTTCAAAGGCACAAATCCGAAGGTGGTGAACGGTCAAAGAATCAAACATTATATCTCAGGTAATCCTATAAATGTTGAAACTAATATTATTGAAACTGTAACCCCGGAGGAATACATAAGGGACACTTTCCAGAATGTTTCAGACTCCGAAAAGGAATAGGTATGTGGTATGGTAAGTAAACCGACTCCAAAACCGTTCTAATGGCATTTTTCTCTATTTTAAAATATTTAAGAATTTTGGAAAGCAAGAAGTAATCCGGGAAGGACACGAGGCCTCCACGAGGGTGGAGGGCGCGCCCACCCTTACTGGGCGCGCCCCCTGTCTTGTGGACACCTCGTGTGCCTTCCGGACTTCGTTTTCTTGCACGTTACTTGTTTTGGTCGGTAAATTTTTTTTATATAATCTCCTAAAGGTTTTGACCACCGTATCACGCAAAAATCTTCTGTTTTCGTTTTGAGCTGTTTTTCTGACAGATCTAGAGCACCATGACGTCTCCAAGCGCTCCCAAGGACAAGTTATTCGAGAGGGTTATCAACCCCTATCTCACGGAGGTGCTGCAACACCCTCAAACCATTGATATGCGTGAGGGGGTGCTGCACATCCGCGATGTGGAGGGACCAAGTGTTGGGGAACGTAGCAGAAATTCAAATTTTCCTACGAGTCACCAAGATCTATCTATGGAGAGACTAGCAACGAGGGGAAGGAGAGTGCGTCTACATACCCTTGTAGATCGCTAAGCGGAAGCATTCAAGAGAACGGGGTTGAAGGAGTCGTACTCATCGTGATCCAAATCACCGGAGATCCTAGTGCTGAACGGACGGCACCTCCGCGTTCAACACACGTACAGCCCAGTGACGTCTCCCATGCCTTGATCCAGCAAGGAGAGAGGGAGAGGTTGAGGAAGACTCCATCCAGCAGTAGCACAACGGCGTAGTGGTGATGGAGGAGCGTGGTAATCCAGTAGGGCTTCGCCAAGCACCGCGAGAGACGAGGAGAAAAAGAGGTAGGGCTGCGCCAGGGAGAGGTGGAAACTCTTGTGTATGGCAGCCCCAGAACCTCAAGTATATGTAGGGGAGAGGGAGGGGGTGCGCCCCCTCTAGGGTTCCCACCCCAAGGGGTGTGGCAGCCCCAAACCCATCTAGGGTGGCGGCCAAGGGGGGGGGGAACTTGCCCCCCAAGCAAGGTGGAGGAGCCCCCTCCCCAAACCCTAGGCGCCTTGGGCCCTTGTGGGGGGCGCACCAGCCCACCTGGGGCTGGTCCCCTCCCACACTGGCCCATACAGGCCTCTGGGGCCGGTGGCCCCACTTGTTGGACCCCCGGGACCCTCTCGGTGGTCCCGGTACATTACCGATAACACCCGAAACTTTTCTGGTGACCAAAACAGGACTTCCCATATATAAATCTTTACCTCCGGACCATTCCGAAACTCCTCGTGACGTCCAGGATCTCATCCGGGACTCCAAACAACATTCAGTAACCACGTATATCTATTCTCTATAACCCTAGCGTCGTCGAACCTTAAGTGTGTAGACCCTACGGGTTCGGGAACCATGCAGACATGACCGAGACGTTCTCCGGTCAATAACCAATAGCGGGATCTGGATACCCATGTTGGCTCCCACATGTTCCACGATGATCTCATCGGATGAACCACGATGTCAAGGACTCAATCAATCACGTATACAATTCCCTTTGTCTAGCGGTATTGTACTTGCCCGAGATTCGATTATCGGTATCCCGATACCTTGTTCAATCTCGTTACCGGCAAGTCTCTTTACTCGTTCCGTAACACATCATCCCGTGATCAACCCCTTAGTCACATTGTGCACATTATGATGATGTCCTATCGAGTGGGCCCAGAGATACCTCTCCGTCAACCGGAGTGACAAATCCTAGTATCGATTCGTGCCAACCCAACAGACACTTTCGGAGATACCCGTAGTGCACCTTTATAGCCACCCAGTTACGTTGTGACGTTTGGTACACCCAAAGCATTCCTACGGCATCCGGGAGTTGCACAATCTCATGGTCTAAGGAAATGATACTTGACAATATAAAAGCTTTAGCATACGAACTACACGATCTTTGTGCTAGGCTTAGGATTGGGTCTTGTCCATCACATCATTCTCCTAATGATGTGATCCCGTTATCAACAACATCCGATGTCCATGGTCAGGAAACCGTAACCATCTATTGATCAACGAGCTAGTCAATTAGAGGCTTACTAGGGACATGGTGTTGTCTATGTACCCACACATGTATCTGAGTTTCCTATCAATACAATAATAGCATGGATAATAAACGATTATCATGAACAAGGAAATATAATAATAATAATAACTAATTTATTATTGCCTCTGGGGCATATTTCCAACAGTCCCCACTTGCACTAGAGTCAATAATCTAGTTCACATCGCCATGTGATTAACACTGATAGGTCACATCGCAATGTGACCAACATCCAAAGAGTTTACTAGTTTCACTAAACTAGTTCACATCACCATGTGATTAAGACTCAGTGAGTTCTGGGGTTTGATCATGTTTTGCTTGTGAGAGAGGTTTTAGTCAACGGGTCTGCAACATTCAGATCCGTGTGTACTTGGCAAATCTCTAGGTCATATTGTAAATGCTACTTCCACACTCCACTTGAAGCTATTCCAAATGGTTGCTCCACTATACGTATCCGTTTTGCTACTCAGAGTCACTCGGATAGGTGTTAAAGCTTGCATCAACGTAACCCTTTACGCCGAACTCTTTATCACCTCCATAATCAACAAACATGTCCTTATTTACTCCAAGGACAATTTTGACCGATGTCCAATGATCCCCATTCCTGGATCATTCTTGTACCCCTTGGCTGACTCATGGCAAGGCACACTTTCGGTGCGGTACACAACATAGCATACTATAGAGCCTACGTCTGAAGCATAGGGGACGGCCTTCGTCCTTTGTCTCTCTTCTGCCGTGGTCGAGCTTTAACTCTTAACCTCATACCTTACAACGCAGGCAAGAACTCCTTCTTGACTGATCCATCTTGAACACCTTCAAGATCATGTCAAGGTATGTGCTCATTTGAAAGTACCATTTAGCAGCTTTTGATCTATCCTCATAGATCTTGATGCTCAATGTTCAAGCAGCTTAATCCAGGTTTTCTATTGAAAACACCTTTCAAATAACCCTATATGCTTTCCAGAAATTCTACATCATTTATGAACAACATATACTCATCAGAAATTCTATAGTGCTCCCACTCACTTCTTTGGAAATACAAGTTTCTCATAAACTTTGTACAAACCCAAAATCTTTGATCATCTCATCAAAGCGTACATTCCAACTCCGAGATGCTTACCCCAGTCCTTAGAAGGATTGCCGGAGCTTTGCATACTTGTTAGCGTCTTTCAGGATTTGTCAAAACCTTCTGGTTGTATCACATACAACCTTTCCTTACGAAAACTGGTAAGGAAACTCGTTTTGACATCCATCTGCCAGATTTCATAAATGAAGCTAATGCTAACATGATTCCGACGGACTCAAGCATCTCTACGGATGAGAAAATCTCATCGTAGTCAACTTCCTTGAACTTGTGAAAAACTCTTCGCCACAAGTCGAGCTTCATAGACGGTGACATTACCGTCCACGTCCGTCTTCTTCTTAAAGATCCATTTATCTCAATGGCTTGCCGATCATCGGGCAAGTCCACCAAGGTCCATGCTTTGTTTTGATACATGGATCCTATCTCGGATTTCATGGCTTCTAACCATTTGTCGGAATATGGGCCCACCATCACTTCTCCATAGCTCGTAGGTTCATTGTTGTCTAGCAACATGACCTCCAAGACAGGATTACGTACCACTCTGAAGCAGTACGCATCCTTGTTGACCTACGAGGTTTGGTAGTGACTTGATCCAAAGTTTCATGATCACTATCATAAGCTTCTACTTCAATCCGTGTAGGTGCTACAGGAACAACTTCCTGTGCCCTGCTACACACTAGTTGAAGTGATGGTTCAACAACCTCATCAAGTCTCCACCATCCTCCCACTCAATTCTTTCGAGAGAAACTTTTCCTCGAGAAAGGACCCATTTCCAGAAACAATCTTTTGCTTCCGGGTCTGAATTAGGAGGTATACCCAACTGTTTTTGGGTGTCCTATGAAGATGTATTTTATCCGCTTTGGGTTCGAGCTTATCAACCTGAAACTTTTTCACATAAGCGTCGCAGCCCCAAACTTTTAAGAAACGACAACTTAGGTTTCTCCAAACCATAGTTCAAATGGTGTCGCTTCAATGGAATTACATGGTGCCCTATTAAAGTGAGTGTGGTTGTCTCTAATGCCTAACCCATGAACGATAGTGGTAATTCGATGAGAGACATCATGGTACGCACCATATATATCCAATAGGGTGCAACTATGATGTTCGGACACACCATCACACTATGGTGTTCCAGGCGGTATTAATTGTGAAACAATTTCCACAATGTCTTAATTGCGTGCCAAAGCTCGTAACTCGGATTCTCATCTCCATGATCATATCATAGATATTTTATCCTCTTGTTACGATGATCTTCAACTTCACTCTGAAATTACTTGAACCATTCAATAATTCAGATTTGTGTTTCATCAAGTAAATATTCTCAGTGTCTACTCAAACCATCCGTGAAGTAAGAACATAACGATATCCACTGCGTGCCTCAGCACTTATTGGACTGCACACATCAAAATGTATTACTTCCAACAAGTTGCTTTCTTGTTCCATTTTACTGAAAACGTGGCTTTCAGTCATCTTGCCCATGTGGTATGATTTGCATGTCTCAAGTGATTCAAAATCAAGTGAGTCCAAACGATCCATCTGCATGGAGTTTCTTCATGCGTACATACCAATAGACATGGTTCGCATGTCTCAAACTTTTCAAAAACGAGTGAGTCCAAAGATCCATCAACATTGAGCTTCTTCATGCGTTTTATACCAATATGAATTACATGGCAGTGCCACAAGTAGGTGGTACTATCATTACTATCTTATATCTTTTGGCATGAACATGTGTATCACTACGATGGAGATTCAATAAACCATTCATTTTAGGTGCAAGACCATTGAAGGTATTATTCAAATAAACAGAGTAACCATTATTCTCCTTAAATGAGTAACCGTATTGCGATAGAAATAATAAAATCATGTCTATGCTCAACGCAAACACAAAATAACAATTATTTAGGTTTAACACCAATCTTTATGGTAGAGGGAGCGTGCGATGCTTGATCACATCAACCTTGGAAACACTTCCAACACATATCATCAGCTCACCTTCATCTAGTCTCCGTTTATTCCGTAGCTTTTATTTCGAGTTACTAACACTTAGCAACCGAACTGGTATCTAATACCCTGGTGCTACTAGGAGTACTAGTAAAGTACACATTAACATAATATATATCTAATATACTTTTATTGACCTTGCCAGCCTTCTCATCTACCAAGTATCTAGGGTAATTCTGCTCCAGTGGCTGTTCCCCTTATCACAGAAGCACTTAGTCTCGGGTTTGGGTTCAACCTTGGGTTTCTTCACTAGAGCAGCAGCTGATTTGCCGTTTCATGAAGTGTCCCTTCTTGCCCTTGCCGTTCTTGAAACTAGTGGTTTCACCAACCATCAACAATTGATGCTCCTTCTTGATTTCTACTTTCGCGGTGTCAAACATCACGAATATCTCAAGGATCATTATTGCTATCCCTGATATGTTATAGTTCATCACGAAGCTCTAGCAGCTTGGTGGCAATGACTTTGGAGAAACATCACTATCTCATCTGGAAGATCAACTCCCACTCGATTCAAGTGATTGTTGTACTCAGACAATCTGAGCACAAGCTCAACGATTGAGCTTTTCTCCCTTAGTTTGCAGGCTAAGAAAATCGTCGGAGGTCTTATACCTCTTGACGTGGGCACGAGCCTGAAATCCCAATTTCAGCTCTCGAAACATCTCATATGTTCCGCGACGTTTCGAAAACGTCTTTGGTGCCTCAAATCTAAACCATTTAACTGAACTATCATGTAGTTATCAAAACGTGTATGTCAAATGTTCGCAACATCTAGAGACGATGTTCGAGGTCCAGCACACCGAGCGGTGCATTAAGGACATAAGCCTTCTATTGTCCGCATAATTGCTACTGTCAACTTTCAACTAAATTTTCTCTAGGAACATGTCTAAAAACAGTAGAACTAAAGCATGAGCTATGACATAATTTGCAAAAATCTTTTGACTATGTTCAGGATAATTGAGTTCATCTTATGAACTCCCACTCAGATAGACATCCCTCTAGTCATCTAAGTGATTACATGATCCGAGTCAACTATGCCGTGTCCGATCATCACGTGAGACGGACTAATCATCATCGATGAACATCTTCATGTTGATCGTATCTACTATATGAATCATGCTCGACCTTTCGGTCTCTTGTGTTCTGAGGCCATGTCTGTACATGCTAGGCTCGTCAAGTCAACCTAAGTGTTTCGCGTGTGTAAATCTAGCTTACACCCGTTGTATGTGAACGTTAGAATCTATCACACCCGATCATCATGTGGTGCTTCGAAATGACGAACTTTCGCAACGGTGCATAGTTAGGGGGAACACTTTCTTGAAATTTTAATGAGGGATCATCTTATTTACTACCGACGTTCTAAGCAAATAAGATGCATAAACATGATAAACATCACATGCAATCAAAAAATGACATGATATGGCCAATATCATTTTGCTCCTTTTGATCTCCATCTTCGGGGCTCCACGATCATTGTCGGAGTAATGGGCCACGGGTAGGCTACCTCGAGCCCCAGAACCTTTCAAGACATTGAGATCAGTAGCGCCGCTTATGCCGAGTCCCAGGGACGACTCCAAGTTATGCCGAGTTCCCAGGGACGACTCCAAGTTATGTCGAGTCCCCAGGGACGACTCCAAGATAAGCCGAGTCCCAGACGGCGACTCCAAGATAAGCCGACTCATGGCCGGCGACTTCCAGAGAGGCCGGCTATGGAGAGTCGGCCCGCAACTCCACCCTCGTCTCGAAGGGCGAGGCGGGGTACGGCCACGGCATGGCCGTCCCCCCCCCCCTGCTTACAAGGGGCCGGCATGGCTACAGTAAGCCGTATCGCTGAAGATCTCCAGCGAGGCGCGACACTGTTGCCATGCCTTCCCTGACCTCAGCCACAATGGGCGGCGCACTGTGCCCACGACGCCTGCCTGTACGACCCAAGGACGGTGGGGCCGCCTGTCAGTGGGTAGACAGAAGACGGCACGAGCGCCCCGGAGACGGACCCGTGGGAGTCGGCCCCCTGGAGTCGGCCGACCCCTCCCTCGGGCCCCGCATGCCATTAACCAGACAAGATGGGGAATGGCGACAGTGAACGCACGCCAGACGGCGGCGCTGTTGCCATGACCGCATGACCAAGCCAGCATCATCAAGAGTACCGCTACAGTATCAGGCCTGTCCGCGGGGCCCGCCAGTCGGCGGGCCCTCGGCAGAGAGGACGACGGCCTGAGAGACAGACGGCTGGGACCCACGCCCAGCCGGATTACCATTGTACCCCTGGGGGGTAGGCCTATATAAACCCCCAGGAAGCCCATGCAAAGGGTTCGGACCCAGATAGAGATAGACCTTAGAGCATAGGAAGGAGAGAGCTAGCCTTGCCCTCTCCTACCTCCAGAAACAGCTCCAGGAGCACCATTGTAACCACTTTGCCATAGTGACCATGCGGAGACCCTGCAGAGCAGAAGTAGGGGTGTTATCTCCTCGGAGAGCCCTGAAGTAGGGTAAGTTCCGCCGGCGTGCATGTCTTCGCCTCATCCCGCTTCCGGGCAACGGCGACGTTCTACTCGCTCCCACCATGATAAGCCATCCTTTGGCATATGTCGTACCCAACCCCCGACATTTGGCGCCCACCGTGGGGCGAGGTGCACCCTCGTCCGAAGACCTGCTCTGGACGGGAACCCTTTTCCTCCCTGGCGAGCGCAGCCAGCCCGGCACGCCAGATGGAGTTTGCGCCGACGCGCTGCACGGCGCTGAGATCACCTGCGCGGCCAGCTCCCTCACCGAGCTTATCGGTGAGGTTCGCCTCTCCGACGAGCCTGCGTCCGACGCAGGCACGAGCGGCCCCGAGAGCCTCCTCGCGGGTCTCCTCGACCAACTCCACGTCGTCAGCGAGCCTGTCGTGGACCTGGAGTCCATAGGATCCACCGACCCGATGCTGGTCGACTCCGACACCGCGTCGCTCAACGCGTTTCCCGCCAACGTGGTGGTCTACGACGAGCCGCTCCCTTGCGCGGGGAGCGGCGGAAGCACCATCACGGAGGTTCTCGTCCTCGATCACGGCGAGCGTTCCGATGAGGGAGCGCACGACCCGCTAGACGCGGCTCTGCGAGACCTCACCGCGCCGATTCCGGGAGACGCTGACGCCAAGACGCTGGAGGCACGCCGCCTTCAGCTTATCGAGGGCGCGAAGAAGTTGGCAAGCATGAGGCGCTTGTCATAAGCCTACCAGCGCGATATGGATCGCGCTGTGGGCGGCTCGCCGGCTCCGACCGGGCCTAGCCGCCTAGGCGCGGTCCGACAACGCGGCGTGGCAATCGCCAATCTGTTCGGGGCTGATCGCCCAGTGTATGCCACGCCCGCGGAGAACATCCGCGCCGCCCAGGCGGCGGCAGACAAGGTCGACAACTTCGAGGGCGAAGAGCGCCGCATGATGACGGAGCGAGTTTATCAGCTCCTCGACGCGGCTGCCGCGCAGAACGAAGCCGGCTTCTGCACAGAGGCTCCGCAGCGACAAAACAACGACCCGCCACCCCGCCGAGACCAAGGCGCGACGTCCCGGATGCCAACTGGCAGGGCCCGCGGGAAGAAGGACAAGAAGCCGGCTGTTAACCACAGTCGGACTCGCATCACCATCGAGCGTGACCAAGACGGCCGCCCCAAAGCGGTGGAACGACGGGACGACTATCTGCCTCCCCCTCCTCGCAGAGAAAGGCGAGTCTCCCCACCGCCCGTGGAACATCCGACTCTCGGCGACCGTCTTGGCCGCCGAGAGGGAGTCGGAGAGAACGATGCCCGCCACTGGATCGACCGACTCCACCGATCCTTGGCGCTGGAAGAAGAAGACGAGTTGGGTCCTCCCTGTTTTGGACCCCGCATCCGAGATGAGCCCTTCCCCAAAGGGTTCATGCTCCCCTGAGACACGCCCAAATACACCGGCACCATGAACCCGGAGGACTGGCTGATCGATTAGTCCGGAGCCGTCAATATAGCAAATGGCAACAAGCGTGTTGCCGTAAGATATGTCCCGCTCATGCTCCAGGGCTCAGCCCGGACATGGTTGAACAGTCTGAAGCCTCGCAGCATCAACAGCTGGGTCGACTTCACTGAGGCCTTCGTCCGCAACTTCACAAGCACATACAAGCGACCTCCCAAGCCTCGCCAACTCTCCTTGTGCGTGCAAGGCCCCAACGAATCCACTCGCGACTACCTCACGCGCTGGGGAGAGCTCCGGAACTCCTGCGAGGGCGTGCATGAGGTGCAGGCTATCGAGTACTTTACTGCCGGGTGCAGAGAAGGCACCCTCCTCAAGCACAAGCTTCTCTGCGACGAGCCGGAGACCCTCGATGAACGGTTGATCACAGCAGACAAGTACGCCACGGCCGACTCCTCCATGAAGTCGGAGATTCAAGTCAGCGCGACTGGCAAAGTCGCCCCTCAGGCTCCAAGAACTCCGGCTGGGGACACCAGCCGGCGGCAACAGCAGAACAACCACAAGCGCAAGGCCCCACAGCCGGCTTCCAACAGCCGGCAAGTGGCGATAGTCGAAGACCAACAGCCGGAGGGACCGCCTCCGGTGAAGCGGCAGAAGGGCGGCAAGTCCAACTGGTTGCTGGCTTTCTCCTACGAGCAGACCCTGGATGGCCCCTGCAAGTTCCATAGCGGCGCGAAGCTGTCAAACCACACCACCCAGAAATGCCACTGGCTGACCAGAATCGCCAAGGGAGACGGCCTACTCCCTCCCCCGCCTGCTGGGCCGCCTCAACCGCAGCCGCCCCAGCAGCCGGCTGTCAGGCCAGTCGGCGCAGTACAAGACGAGTTCCCAGATGAGCACGGAGCCTATGTGGTGTTCACCAGTGTGGCGGACGATCGATGCAGCAGGCGCCAACAGCAGCAAGAAGTGAATGCAGTCGCATCAAGCACTCCAGAATTCATGCACTGGTCCGAAAGGCCCATCAGTTGGAGCAGAGCCGATCACCCAGAGGTGATGCCGAGTCCAGGCTCCTATGCCTTGGTCTTAGGCGCCACACTCGCCACAGATAGGCGGTCCGCTCGCTTCTCGCGAGTGCTGATAGACGGAGGCAGCAGTATCAACATCCTGTACAAGGATACGATGGAGAAGTTAGGAATCAAGCGAAGACAGCTTCAGAGCAGCCGGACTGTGTTCCACGGCATTGTTCCTGGCCTTTCCTGCACACCAATCGGCAAGATCCTGATAGACGTCCTCTTTGGGGACAAAGATCATTTCCGCCGAGAGCCAATTTGGTTTGAAGTGGTGGACCTTGAAAGCCCGTACCATGCATTGCTTGGCCGACCAGCTTTGGCCAAGTTCATGGCAGTCCCCCACTACGCCTACCTCAATATGAAGATGCCGAGTTCCAAGGGAATTCTGACCGTGGCCGACGACTACAAAAAGTCGTCCGCTTGCGCGGCCGAAAGCAGTCGGCTGGCCGAGTCCTTGGTGATCGTAGCTGAGAAACGGCTTCTTGATCGGGTCGTGGCGATGGTCGGCAAGCAGCCCGAATTGTCGCCCGACCCCAAGGAGTCAGAAGCAGAAGGATCATTCAAGCCGGCCAGAGAAACGAAGAAGATACCTTTGGACCCGGAGCACCCAGAGAGGTACGCTGTCATGGGCACAAACCTTGACAGCAAATAGGAAGGCGAGCTCGTCGATTTCCTCCGTGAGAATTGAGACATCTTCGTGTGGTCCCCCAAAGACATGCCTGGTGTACCGACGGAACTCGTCGAGCACAAATTACATGTCCGATCTGATGTGAAGCCCGTCAGGCAGCCCTTGCGCCGCCTGTCAGAAGAAAAGAGAAGAGTTGTTGGAGAAGAAATAGCTCGGCTCCTGGCAGCCGGCTTCATCATGGAAGTGTTTTTCCCAGAGTGGCTAGCAAACCCAGTACTGGTGCTGAAGAAGAACAAGCAGTGGCGGATGTGTATCGACTACACAAGTCTCAATAAAGCCTGTCCCAAGGACCCATTCGCTCTGCCGAGAATTGATCAGGTGATAGACTCCACAGCCGGATGCGAGCTGTTGAGTTTCTTAGATGCATATTCAGGATATCACCAGATCAAGCTAAACCCGGCTGATAGACTGAAGACCGCCTTCATCACGCCGTTTGGTGCCTTCTGCTACCTGACCATGACGTTCGGCTTGAGGAATGTCGGCGCCACCTTTCAGCGTTGCATGCAGAAGTGCCTCCTCAAGCAACTCGGTAGAAATGCCCATGTCTACATGGATGATGTGGTGGTGAAGACGGAAAAACGTGGAACTCTGTTGGAAGACCTCAAGGAAACCTTTGAGAACCTGCGCCGATTCCAGATCAAGCTCAACCCCGAGAAATGCGTCTTCGGAGTACCAGCCGGCCAGCTCCTTGGTTTCCTGGTCTCCGAACGCGGCATAGAGTGCAACCCTGTGAAGATCAAGGCCATCGAGAGGATGGAAGCACCCAGCGACTGTTAGATGTGCAGAAGTTCACTGGCTGTTTGGCGTCCATCAGCCGATTCATCAGTCGGCTGGGTGAGAAGGCTCTCCCCTTGTATCAGCTCATGAAGAAGACAACCTTTTTTGAATGGACTCCCAAGGCGACCGAGGCCTTTCTCCAACTGAAGAAGATGTTGACTACCCCCCCTGTGCTGGCGGCTCCGACTCCCAAAGAGCCCATGCTCTTGTACATTGCCGCCACCAGCCGGGTAGTCAGCACAGTCATTGTAGTCGAGCGCAAGGAGGAAGGCAAGGCGCTACCTGACCAGAGACCGGTATATTACCTGAGCGAGGTACTATCGGCCTCCAAGCAGAACTACCCCCACTATCAGAAGATGTGCTACGGCGTGCATTTTTCCGCCAAGAAATTGAAGCCTTACTTCCAGGAGCATCCAATCACTATGGTCTGCACAGCCCCACTAGCCGAGATCATCGGAAGCCGAGATGCTTCTGGCGGAGTGGCCAAATGGGCCATCGACCTGGCTCCCTACACCATCTACTATGAGCCCCGCACCGCCATCAAGTCGCAAGCACTGGCCGACTTCCTCGTCGATTGGGATGAGACCCAGTATCTGCCACCAGCGCCCGACTCCACCCAATGGCGGATGCACTTCGATGGCTCCAAGATGCGCACCGGCCTGGGAGCCGGCGTCGTCCTCACTTCTCCCAAGGGTGACAAGCTCAGATATGCGCTGCAGATCCACTTCGCCGCCTCCAACAACGTGGCCGAGTACGAGGCGCTCATCCACGGGCTCCTGCTTGCCAAAGAGCTCGGCATTCGCCAGGTCCTGTGTTATGGCGACTCTGACTTGGTGGTCCAGCAATCATCTGGCGATTGGGACGCCAAGGACGCAAACATGGCGAGCTACCGTTTCCATGTACAGCAACTCAGCGGATACTTCGAGGGGTGCGAGTTCCTCCACGTGCCAAGGAACGACAACGACCAAGCAGACGCCTTGGCACGAATCGGCTCCACCCGCCAAGCAATACCATCCGGCATCGCCCTTCGGCGCCTCCTCAAGCCGTCTATCAAGCCGTCACCAGAATCATACTCAATCTTTGTGCCGGCTCCACCCGAAGAAGTCGAATCCGACTCCAAGAAAGCCACAGTCAAAGCCGGCCCGGGGACTGCGGTGACAAGACCAAAGACTCCAGAACTCGGCCCGGGGACTGCTCCAGTCGGCCCGGGGACTTCGTCAAGTCAGCAAGCGGCTACGGACTCCAACCCGCCGCCTCCCAGCCCAGCCACCCTTGTCCAAGTCGCACTAGTGGCAGTTGAAGAAATAGCAGCACCCTCATGGGCCCAGCCCATCCTCAAGTTCCTAGTAAACAGAGAGCTGCCAACTGATGAAATCTTGGCTCGGCAAGTGCAACTCCGAGCAGCAGCTTATACCATAGTCAACAGAGAGCTGGTCAGGCGCAGCGTCACTGGCGTCTACCAACGCTGCGTCGAGGCAGAACAAGGCCAAGCAATTCTCAGAGACGTCCACGAAGGCGAGTGCGGCCACCATGCGGCCTCAAGGGCACTCGTCGCCAAAGCATTCTGGCACGGTTTCTTCTGGCCAACTGCTCGACAAGGGCACTCTCCGCTGCCACCAACTCTGCCTGGGCCTCTGACCGGAACGCGGCCAGCCGGTCCAGGTCTAGCCCCAGATACCACGCCTTGACGAATTCCAAGGCCCGGTGCGCCCCGACCCGGGCCAAGGAACCCTTCCAAGCTTCAAGACGGCCAGCTGCGACCTCCAGCCAGTCGGCGGTCCGACTAGCGGTGCGCAGGGCCGGCATGTCTGGCCATAGAGCGGCAACCGCCTGGGCGCTGGCACGCTGAAGCCGGCGCATCAGCCGGTGGGCCGGACGAAGACGGGGCTCGATGCTCAGAAGCTGCTCATCGACGGTTCGGGGGGCATTGGCGGCGATCTCCGCGCCGCATGCCCTCCGCATCTTGCGATCAGCCTCGATGGCCTGAGTGACTGCCTGCGAGTGGCCAGGGAAGAAGTCTACCAAGACAAAAAAGAAGTGAGTCGAAAAAATCAGAAATCGGCCCGACCGATAGTCGGAAGCTCGAAGAAAAAAAAAGGAAGAAAAGAAACTCACCGTCGACGATGTCCTCGATTTCATGAAAGCCGGAGGTCAGCATCGCCTCCCTGTCAGTCCAGGAGGAGCGCTCGCTCTGGAACTCGGCCAGGAGAGCGGCCTCCTTCTTCTCGGCCTCGTCCTGCGCCTTCTTGAGCAGCTCCTTCTGCTCGGCCAGCTGCGCAGCCAGCAGATCGCGCTCTGTGGAAAGCTTGTCGCACTCCTCCTCCTTGGAGCGCAAGGCAGTGTTGGCCTTGCCCAGCTGCTGCTGAAGAGCGGCGTTGGCCTCTGAAGAAGAAAAAAGACGAAAGACAATAAATCATCAACAAAGAAAGTCGCTGAGAAGATCCGGCCCGACAGCTCAGCAGTCGGTCCGAATCTCGGGGACTACAGCCCGCGGGTGCGCCAGCGCGCCCCCGCGAGAAAGAAGAAGGACTCACCCCGGCTCTCCGACAAGTCGGCAGTCCGCCTGCCTAACTCCTCAACATCTATTATATACTTATTAAGACAGAAGTCAAATAAGCCATCACATTCATCCACACAGATTAAATTATCTTGACCATTAATTTTAGATATAAACGGTTAAGATCTAAATATGTAAACGTTACATACAAATATCATCTATATGCATTATTTTGGACATATCAAGTCTGTCACATACATGTGCCTATGAAAAAGTCCAACACAAGCACGCTTCGCATAGGCTAGCTAGGCTACCCGAAAAAAGTTTTTTTTCAGGTTAAAAATAGCTAGCTAGGCAATCGTACGCGTTTAAATGTAACGTGCAATCATGAGGCGTAGATCCATTACACGTGAAAACTTTTGCCACGCCAGCCAATACTGACTCGGACAGACACACCAACGCAAACAGTCAGACAATCCAATGAACATACGTTTATATACATCAGCAAGGGAGGCTCATGTGCACAAAGATGAATGCATGCATACGAATAAACTAAAGTTTTTTTGCCAGAGCATTAATTAGCCAATAGGCTCAACATGGAAAGACACCAATCGTTGTGTCCGTATGTACACGTTGCCTGTTTCTTTTTGAATCAAAATAAAATATACCAAGCCAATCTAAAGAAAACAAGCTTATAAAATCCAGTGAATGCAGAATACAAACATC
The DNA here is from genome assembly GCF_002162155.2 of Triticum dicoccoides. Lineage (NCBI taxonomy): Eukaryota > Viridiplantae > Streptophyta > Magnoliopsida > Poales > Poaceae > Triticum > Triticum dicoccoides. The sequence goes on from NC_041383.1 coordinate 786,206,624, forward strand.
GACTCCATACTTTCAATGATGATTTGGTTTTTAGGGGATTCCCAAATACAAATCAATAGAATTTACATAGAATTTCGAATTTGTTTTATGCATGAACTTAAAATGCGTGAGAGTTGTTACAACCATAATCTAACATCAATTGGGTTGCTACAACCATAATCACGTTCGTTCAAGAAAATTTACCAGGGAATCTTTGCGTGTACAGGGAATCGACAAGGATATATACATGTACTTACAAGATATTAAGTCTATTTTATAAACCTATAATGGAACAACCATTATTAGAAAAAAAATCAAATAGAAACATTTCTACACAAAATTCAAAATAAAGGTAAAAAGTAGATTTTTTTTCCTAGAAAAAACATGTACGAAGCCCATAAGTAGCTTGATTGTATAATAAAATCTATTATAGTATTATTTTTTGCAAAAAAATCTATAATATTATTAAGACCATAGAAAAGGAACGGTAGAGATTTAAGGTTGTGAAGTTTTGAGATAAGAACAGCAGAAATTCATCAGAAGTAAATCATCCGCAAATCACATATCATATGGATTTTATATATGGAATATAAGTGCAATCTGGCATAACATGATAGATTACGGTGGAATTCAAAACGTGTGCAACAACTTTTGCCGTCTGCACGTGCCAGGTAGAACCACATCATTAAAAAGAAGTCCAGATGGACTGCCTATCACAAAATATAAAAAAATATATGTACTGCCAAACCGGGTGCAGTCCGATTGTATCAATGTAGCACAACACGGTAGCATGTTGGAGCTGTACATCGGTCAGGAGTTGTATTGCATAGCCGTGAGTGCTGGAGCATGAATTTGGTTAGTTATTTTTTCCAGCATAGCCAAGTTATAGGTGTGTTATGATTTTTTTTTAGTTTTGGATGGTTTTTTATAGAGCATTTGAGGGATTTCACTATACCAAATATTGCACGACACGCGCAATCTTTTTTGTTGATTTGGATAAAGCGTAAACATTGATTTTAACTATGTACATGTATAATAAAGTTTATATGCGAAAGCCTTATAAATACGAGCTCAAATCTAAAACTAAAATGTGTGATGAAATAAAATAAAATGATGTGTCGACTTGCATGGGTTACTTAGGGGTCTTAACATACATGGGTTAGAAAATATATTGAGAAAAGAGAAAAAATAGTAATGGATTTTACTGCACCAAATATTGGCACTTGATTGAGATTCGTACAATCTATTTTTATTGGTTGGATAAAGAGAAAATGTAAGATATAAGTATGTTCATATATATATAGTGAACTTTTATATCAGAGATTTATAAATATGAGCTTAAACCAAAAAAGTGTGATTAAAATAAAATAAAATGCCATGTCAGCGTGCATGGGTTACTTGGATGTGTCAACTTTCATGTGATTATCGTTCTCTTAACTATTAATGAAATATTACGGTCAAAGATTACAATTAGAAAAAATGTACCTTACATTTGTAAAGTAATTACTAGGAAATAAGTTATTTTAGTCATGCTACAAATATAAGTCGTACCTAAATGACGTTGCCTCTGTTAGAAAGAATAAGCTATCACGATGGTACAGAGTGAAAGAAAATATTCTAGAAAATATAATAGCTATACTATAGGAGAGGCCGTTACGATGAGATAAATATGAATCTAGGTGATGATATTGCATACCCAGTCCACTTACCAATAGCTATGCCTACTTCTTTTCTCATAATTATATTGTCGTATATAGAGAAGTGAAAAAGGCAAAAAGAACACGAGCATGATCTGAAAAATACACTAAGGTTAAAGTGACTGAGAGAGAAAGTAAAAATAATCATGTGAATGTGCATGTAAAATATCATGTAAGAAGAATGGACTCATCGATAAAGCATGTGGGAGTGACTATCATAAATGAGGAAAATCTAATCATTTTGCTCTTGTATTTGTAAATGTTAGAGATAATAGTTCATGAAAAGTATGTTATAAGGCATTTTGGTTGAAGGAAATAACATGGAGAATAAAATAACACAATGTTTTTATAAGCCTTCAATATGTTAATTGATTCCCATTTGAAATTTCTCTAGAAGATAGAGAATCCTCATATCGTGATGCTATTTGTTGGTGTCTAATTTATCAAGGTTAGCGAACTTTACCGAGAAAAATCACATGCTCAAATACAATATGTAAATATGGTTAGACTCAAATTAAACAACATGTGACAAATCTAGCCGCGCAAATGCGCGGGTCAACCCCGCTAGTTGCGGTTGAAGGCGGTAGCGCGGAGGTTGTGATACTCCTGCAATAGGCATTTCAGACAAAGTTAATATTTGGAACTCGCCAGAGGGAGTTCCGAACCGCCTGCTCAGCAGCCGGCCCGAAACTCAGGGACTACACCAAGTGGGTGCGCTGACGCGCCCCCACATAGAAAAGCAAGAATCAAAAAGAAGAGGGAAACATACTCGGACGGCCGTTCGCGCTGCCAGATGCGCCCTGGTGCAGTTTTGAAGGGCGTCGCCTTCAGCTCGCAGCTTCGCCTGGACGTCCAGAAGCGCTTGGTTCAGCGGCCCTGTGCCGCCTCCGCGCAACCACCCAACGGGCGCGGCGCTTGTCGCCTCGGCGTCTGGAATTGCCGAGCTGGCGGCGCCGGTCTCCCGTGGTCGCGGCGCCGAGGTCGCCCTCTCAAGACGGCGGCGCACCGGCGAGGCGACTTGGAGAAGCAGCCTCGCCTCGGACTCGTCCGCAGTCGGCGGCACCGGCGGGCCCGCGGGCTGTTTGCCGTGCGCTCTCCCAGATGGCGGCGGAGGCGGCGGTGGCGGCACGAGTGTGTCCGACATGGAGGAGTCGTCGCTTTCCTTCTCCACGACGGGGTTCTCGGCGCCGGCTTCTCTAGTCTGCCCCATGAACTCCGGGGGCGGCGGCGTGGAGGACAGCGGGGTGACGAACAACGCCGACTGACGGCGCGCGGCCTCCTCGGCTTGCCGCCTTACTGCGGTAGCGGCTTCGGCCTCTTCCAGTTTTTTCTGGGCAGAGGCCGCCGCCATCTCGGCCTCCGCTTTCTCCAGGCGGTCGGCCTCCTCCTCGTAGCGCTTCTCCCGCGCGTTTCGCTCCGTCGCCTCCCGGAGGTCGGCGACAGGGTCAACCCGCCGAGTGTTGGCTAACATTTCCGCCGACCCCATGACGGAGGGGACGGCGACCCTCTCAAGGGTGAGGAGGGCCCTGAAGCAAAAAAGGAATGAAAAAGAGAAACTCGGACGAGATTCACCAAAGAAAAATAAGGACAAAGGAGGAAACACTTACGCAGAGACTAGCGGCGGCCTCTTCACTTCTTTGCGAAAGCGGTTGGCCCTCGTAGCCGCCTCCTCCCGTCTGGTCGCGGCGGCTGCCCCCTTGAGCTTCTTCGGCTTGCCGCCGAATGAACTCGGCCCAGTCTGGCGCCTTTTCAAGCCGCCTTGGCCGGCCAGGCCGGCGGAGGAACCCACGCCCGACGGGCCGATCCTTGGCTGGTGGCGCGGGACGACTTCCCCTTCGGCGTCGTCATCAGGCCAGTCGACGAAGGTGGCCGAGGGCCTGAGGCCGCCTCCTGCTCCTCCTCCCCCGCCTTCGGCGTCGGCTTCCATCGCCGCCGCCCCCAAGTCAGGGTCATCAATGTCGCTCTCCGCTCGGTCGGGGACGAACTCGCGGGGCGGTCTCGTGACGTCGGCTGCGGGCTGCATGAGGGGGTTCTAATTCAGAGAAACCAATAAAAAACAGAAGTCGGAGTCGGCTATGAAGAAGACAAAGCAATAAAGAGATGCAACTTACCACTTGAGGGGGGTTGGCGCGTGAGTACGGCTCCTTGCCGAACTGCCAGTCCTCCCCAAGCTCGCAGTTCGCGATGTGGTTCACCATGTTTGCCACCTCTACGCGGGGCATTTCCCTGGTGCACATCCGACTCGGGTCTCGGTGGTCGCTCATCTGACTGATCAGATGAGGCCGGCCTTGAAGAGGGAAGACTCGGCGCGTCACGAAGGCGGCCAGCAAGTCGGCCCCAACGAGGCCCTCTGACTGCGTCAGAACTCGGAGCCGCGCCACGGCGGCGGCTCCGGCGGGAGTCAGCGTCTTGGCTCGATGAGACCAGCTGGGGAGCCTCCCAGCCGGTGCGCCGGCTTCATAAGGCGGCAGATTGACCCAGTCCCCGTCGGGGGCAATGCTCTTCACGTAGAAGTACGACCGTTGCCACATCTTCACCGATTTGATTAACGCGATGGCGGGAAATGGATTGTCGGCCGTCGATCGCCGCATCGTGATGAAGGCGCTGCATTGAGCCGGCACGCCGGCGACGTGCGTGCCGAGCTTGGATGAGAAGAATTCTCCCCACAGCTCGATGGTGGGGAGGACGCCGAGGAAGCCTTCGCATAGAGTGGCGAAGGCAGACAGCAGCACCACCATGTTTGGGGTGAGATGGTGCGGCTAGAGCCCGTGGAACTCCAGGAAGGAACGGAAGAAGCCGCTCGCCGGTAGCCCCAGGCCGCGCATGAGGTGCGAGCAGAAGATGACCCGCTCGCCCTCCTCCGGCGCTGGCAATATCTCCCCCTCCGGCGCGGCACGGGCGCCCACGAGGTATGCGCCGGGGAGGCGGCGCGTCCTGCGGAGGAACTCGATGTGGTCATCATCCACCTCCGAGTCGTCCCACACGCCGGAGCGCACGGCGGGAGCCGCGGCGGCGGAGGAAGAGCTCATCGCAGTTAGTGGGGGTGTTTCTGCTCGACAGCGGCAAGAGGAAGGAAAGGAGGCAAGAGGAGGTGGGGGAGCAGGGAAGATGGGCGCACGTGCTTGCCGCTCCA
>NC_041383.1:786211823-786293927 GCF_002162155.2 Triticum dicoccoides
GCAGTAACGACGTGGGAAACCCAACCGTCCGCACGGCCACAACGGATCCGTTCGCGTGCCGAGGCACGGTAGTGGCGGGCCCCGCCTGACGGCCCGTCCCGTCGCGCGCGTGGGTAGGCCGACTATCCTTGCCGCGTGGCACCGCGCGATAGGACCGCGACGGGCGGCCACGAGGAAGCGTATCAGGCACGCCGCCTGGTCTCCTGCCACGACTTTCGAACTCTCTACGAAGCAAGACGGCCCTCTGCGAATCCGACTTTCGGACAGTCGGCCTGAAGGAAGACGGCAAGCGAAGTCCTAGAGGAATGAAACTGTTGAGGCCCCACGACGCAGTATCCACGGAGCCTCACCAGCTTCGGGGACTACTGTCGGAGTAATGGGCCACGGGTAGGCTAACCCGAGCCCCAGAACCTTTCAAGACATTGAGATCAGTAGTCGGCACAGAGGACGACGGCCTGAGAGACAGACGGCTAGGACCCACGCCCAGCCGGATTACCATTGTACCCCTGGGGGGTAGGCCTATATAAACCCCCCGGGAAGCCCATGCAAAGGGTTCGGACCCAGATAGAGATAGACCTTAGAGCATAGGAAGGAGAGAGCTAGCCTTGCCCTCTCCTACCTCCAGAAACAGCTCCAGGAGCACCATTGTAACCACTTTGCCATAGTGACCATGCGGAGACCCCGCAGAGCAGCAGTAGGGGTGTTATCTCCTCGGAGAGCCCTGAAGCTGGGTAAGTTCCGCCGGCGTGCATGTCTTCGCCTCATCCCGCTTCTAGGCACGGGTGACGTTCTACTCGCTCCCACCATGATAAGCCATCCTTTGGCACATGTCGTACCCAACCCCCGACAATCATCATCGTCACCGGCATGACACCATCATCTCCATCATCGTGTCTTCATGAAGTTGTCTCGCCAACTATTACTTCTACTACTATGGCTACCGGTTAGCAATAAAGTAAAGTAATTACATGGCGTTGTTCAATGACACGCAGGTCATACAATAAATTAGGACAACTCCTATGGCTCCTGCCGGTTGTCATACTCATCGACATGCAAGTCGTGATTCCTATTACAAGAACATGATCAATCTCATACATCACATATCATTCATCACATTCTTTTTGGCCATATCACATCACATAGCATACCCTGCAAAAACAAGTTAGACGTCCTCTAATTGTTGTTTGCATGTTTTACGTGGCTGCTATGGGTTTCTAGCAAGAACGTTTCTTACCTATGCAAAAACCACAACGTGATATGTCAATTGCTATTTACCCTTCATAAGGACCCTTTTCATCGAATCCGATCCGACTAAAGTGGGAGAGACTGGCACCCGCTAGCCACCTTATGCAACAAGTGCATGTCAGTCGGTGGAACCTGTCTCACGTAAGTGTACGTGTAAGGTCGGTCCGGGCCGCTTCATCCCACAATGCCGCCGAATCAAGATTGGACTAGTAACGGTAAGCATATTGAACAAAATCAACGCCCACAACTACTTTGTGTTCTACTCGTGCAAAGAATCTATGCAATAGACCTAGCTCATGATGCCACTGTTGGGGAACGTAGCAGAAATTCAAAATTTTCCTACGAGTCACCAAGATCTATCTATGGAGAGACTAGCAACGAGGGGAAGGAGAGTGCGTCTACATACCCTTGTAGATCGCTAAGCGGAAGCGTTCAAGAGAACGGGGTTGAAGGAGTCATACTCATCGTGATCCAAATCACCGGAGATCCTAGTGCCGAACGGACGGCACCTCCGCGTTCAACACACGTACAGCCCGGTGACGTCTCCCATGCCTTAATCCAGCAAGGAGAGAGGGAGAGGTTGAGGAAGACTCCATCCAGCAGCAGCACAACGGCGTGGTGGTGATGAAGGAACGTGGTAATCCAGCAGGGCTTCGCCGAGCACCGCGAGAGACGAGGAGAAAGAGAGGTAGGGCTGCGCCAGGGAGAGGTGGAAACTCTTGTGTATGGCAGCCCCAGAACCTCAAGTATATATAGGGGAGAGGGAGGGGGTGCGCCCCCTCTAGGGTTCCCACCCCAAGGGGTGCGGCAGCCCCAAACCCATCTAGGGTGGCGGCCAAGGGGGGAGAGGGGGAAACTTGCCCCCCAAGCAAGGTGGAGGAGCCCCCTCCCCAAACCCTAGGCGCCTTGGGCCCTTGTGGGGGGGGGGACGCACCAGCCCACCTGGGGCTGGTCCCCTCCCACACTTGGCCCATACAGCCCTCTGGGGCCGGTGGCCCCACATTACCGATAACACCCGAAACTTTTCCGGTGACCAAAACAGGACTTTCCATATATAAACCTTTACCTCCGGACCATTCTGGAACTCCTCATGACGTCCAGGATCTCATCCAGGACTCCGAACAACATTCGGTAACCACGTATATACATTCCCTATAACCCTAGCGTCATCGAACCTTAAGTGTGTAGACCCTACGGGTTCGGGAACCATGCAGACATGACCGAGACGTTCTCTGGTCAATAACCAACAGAGGGATCTGGATACCCATGTTGGCTCCCACATCTTCCACGATGATATCATCGGATGAACCACGATGTCAAGGACACAATCAATCCCGTATACAATTCCCTTTGTCTAGCGGTATTGTACTTGCCCGAGATTCGATCGTCGGTATCCGGGTACCTTGTTCAATCTCGTTACCGGCAAGTCTCTTGTCAGGACCCCGACTCAATGTCACATCGATCTAGCATGTAACACCTCATATCACTTTGCGGCCTCACGCACGGTATCCCCACGGTTGTCGCCTTACCTTTGTCCGGGACCGTTTGCGCCTTTTGGCACACGTATATGATAATGTCGCTAGCATCCATATGATAAGGAGCCCGGGCTGACATGGCTAGTCGTAAACCCAAAGTGGCACAAACTTACAGGGACAGGCATCCATGACCCAGCTTCGAACGTGTCGGTCATCAGCGAGTGAATCCAGGCTGTAGCACTGGGCTAGCAGGACTCCGATGAACCGGGCTGTAGCGGGCTAACAGGACTCCGGTATTCATCGCATGACATTTCCCCGAAGGGACAGACACATGAACGAAGAAGGACACATGCTGGCCAGCCTAAGTGTTCCGGAGCAGTAGCAAGCTACCATGGCTCCGTGGAAACACTAGGAGACATTTCCCGGTAAGAGAGGCTACTAAGGATAAACAACTAGATAGTCAGATCCCACACACACCAAGCATTTCAATAACATACACGCAATATGCTCAATATGTGCAAATACAACATGGCATCACAACATGACTCTACAACTCAAGTATTTATTCATTAGGCTCCGAGGAGCGAGATATTACAAACAGGGGTCTCATGACCCAACATTCAGAGCATACAAACCAAGCACAAGCGGAAGCTATCATGTCTGAGTACAGACATCTATAAATGAAAAAGGCTGAGAAGCCTGACTATCTATCAGATCCTGCCGAGGGCACAAGATCGTAGCTGAGGTAACAAGCTAAACATCGAAGTCCACGCAGAACTACTAGCGAGACTGAAATCTCTCTATGCAAAAAACATAAATTAGGCAAACGTGAGTACAAATGTACCCAGCAAGACTTATATCAGAACTAACTACATATGCACCATTATCAACAAAGGGGATGGTGGGGTTTAACTGCAGCAAGCCAGCTTTGACTCGGTGGCTATCCTGAACTACGACTGCAAGTAACTCTTTGAGGTGGCGCACACGAGTCCACATCTTCACCATATCAATACACCACTATGGATCCGCTCCCATCTCCCTACGAGAACGCCATCCATAGCACTCACGCTTATCTTGCGCATTTTAGAGTATCCACTTTCACTTGTCTATGAACTGATATAAGCAACCCAGAAGTCCTTTTCCGCGGACACGGCTATTCGAATAGATGATGTTAACCCTGCAGGGGTGTACTTCTTCATACATGTTTCCACCACTTAGCGTCTGCACACGACATGTGCTCGGCAGACTTCAAGCGAAAGCCGACGTGGGTGTAGACCACGACCTACCTAAACACTCAAGTCTCTAGTCCAGGTTTATCGCCTATTCGGGTTCCATCCATGAGGAGATCCGGCCGGAGTTTCGCTCACAGCCCCAAACGATGTGAACAGGGTTCCCGAGACACCAAACGGGCGCCCGGTACACCGTGCCACGTGCCTACCGCATCACAGCCCACCCCTCCGGTCAGCGCTGTGCACGGCCTCCAACATACTACAAACACCAGAAACTACTTGCAACTCCTGGACAGAGGACTTGGGTGAATAAGAAGTCGAGCGGGGTCATATTTCAGGGCCCAATGTATGGTAGTAGCTGAATCATGGATCACAAACACAGAGCTCAGTTCCTGAGGACGGCTTCAATGAGACAACCCACCATGTACTCCTACATGGCCTCTCACCGCTACCTTTACCAAATCGTGTTCACACACTTAGCTTTCAATGGTAGGACATGTTCACACACCTTTGATTCATTCCCGACGAATCAGACCTGACACAACCCTAAGCAGTAGTAGGCATGACAAACAAGCAAGAATGAGTAGGCACAACAGGGCTCAAACAAATCCTACTCATGCTAGTGGGTTTCATCTATTTACTGTGGAATGACAGGTCATGCAGAGGATAAAGGGGTTCAGCTACCGCAGAAAGTAACAGATGAATCGTTGTTGTCCTAATGCAGTAAAAGAGAGCAGGAGCGAGACAGTGGGTTTGTATCGGAATGAACAAGGGGGTTTTGCTTGCTTGGCACTTCTGAAGATAATATGGAGTCTTCATCAGTGTCAACGATCACATCGTCGGTACAACGTCTACCGAGGGGGAACAACACCGGCAAACACAGAAGAAACACGATCAATGCAATGCACAATATGATGCATGCTATGACATGGCAATATGAATGTGTTTTGGGCTAATGCACCTAGCTATGATTTAAATGAAGTTGGTTTGAGTACAAGATTCAAATTCCAACTCCATATATGATTATTTAAATGCCATCTAATTGATTTGTGCTAAACAGCAGCTATAAGTTGTTCTAACATGCATGAAAATGGTACAGATGGATTCCTTGAATTTTTCTGATAATTTTTCATATATAAATTATTTAATTTGGAGTTACGGTTGAATTTCTATGATTTTTAGAAGTTTGGGGTATTTCTGAAATTTCCTGAATTATTTTTAAATCCAGAAAGAAATAACTGCGTCAGCCTGACGCCAGCATGACGTCAGCGAGTCAACGGCCAGGTCCAGGTCAAACCTGACCAGTGGGGCCCACTGGTCAGTGACTCAGGTGACTAACAGAGTTAATTAATTCTAACTAATCAAATTAATAGCCACGGGGCCCACTGTCAGTGTCAGCAGGGGTAATTAGTTTAACTAATTTAATTAGTACTAATCCTAATTAACTAACAGAGCAATTAGCACTAATTAAAATCCTACACTAATTCAGTCAAAGGCCGGCCCCACATGTCATGGACACAGGGGGGGTCCCGCCGTGGTCAAAGTGGGTCAAACCCACCGGCGACATGACGCCGGCGAGGCCCGAGACGGCGGCGCGAACCGGAAACGCGCTACAGGGCACGGGCGAGGCCGTGCTTGGGCTCGTTGGAGAGCCCTTGCTGGTGCGCATCGAACGGTGGTGGTGGCCGTGCCTGTGGTGGCCGGTACCGACGACGGCGAGCTCGTGAGCAGCGGCCGGAGTTCGGGTGCGGTCGGGTTCGGCACTGCTGCTCGCAAACGAGGGAGCTGAGGTGCTGGAGGGGCTCTACGGGTCACTGGGGTCATCAGGAGCACTCGGAGGCAACGAGCGCAGGTGGAGGAGCTCGGGAGCACGAAGCTCACCGGCCATGGCGGACGGCGGCCTCGGGTGCTCGTGGGGCGGCGGCTACAGGGCATGCGCGAGAGAGAGAGGTGAGGGGAAAGGAAGAGGGGCTCACGGCGGACTCGCAGAGCAGCTCAATGGGCTCGGGGAAGCTTCTGCGACGAAGAATTGACGGCGGCGATCTCCGGTGGCCGACGAGGGGAACGGCGGTGCTTGCGACATCCAGGGGCTTCCGGCGTCGGACGGCTCGGTGAGGAGGAAGGGAGGGACGAGGCGGAGTCCGTGGGCGTGTCGGAGAGGCGAGGCGGTGGCTGTGGCCGCGGCAAACGGCGTCGGTGGCGACGGCCGTGCGTGTGAGAGAGAGACAGAGGAGGGGATGAGGCGAGGGAGAGTGCGAGAGGGAGTCGGGGCAGCGTGGCGTCATCCAGGCACGGGGTCAGGGAGGAGGACGAGCCTCCAGCGCGAAGCAGGAGGTGGCCAGAGCAGGGTGGAGGTGTCGCGCGCGGCGGCGTCGCGGTGTCCCTCCTCTGCCTACTGGCACGAGGAGGAAGGCGACAGGGGGAGGCGCCTGGTGGGCTGGGTCGCACCGGTGGGCTGCCAGCACAGGAGCTGGGCCGGTTGCTGGCGCCAGGTGGGGCGCTAGGTGGGCTGCAGGTAGGTGGCCCAGGTAGGCTTCTGCTCTTTTTTTATATTTCTATTCTGTTTTCTTTTATTTAATCTTTTGCCACTGTTTTGAATTTAAAATAATCCAAACAATGCCAAAAACTCCTCTGAATATTTTTATTTTGCTAGATGGACTTTTCCAAAAGCTCATAAAATATTTCAGGGGTATTTGAAATTATATTCTAATTATATGAATATAATTAAAATTCAAATAGCTAATGATTTAAATTCAAAGTCCCAAGATTAAGTCCTTAAAAATGTTCAATATTTTGGTTCGGACCAGAACCCTTTCCAAAAATTATCAAACATTTAAGAAGAGCATTTTGGAACAATGAATGAGATTTTAGGGTTTTTGCCCTTCTTTTATTTAGGGTTTTGAGGCTTCCAAATTTCCCCAGTTCAAGTTTTCAGAAATTTAAACATGATGCAAACACTAGGCAGCACCAGAAGCTAGGGATGTGACAACTCGCCCCCACTAAACAAGAATCTTGTCCCGAGATTCAAGCGTAGGGTAAGATGAAGGGGAAACGCAAATTAGTACAATCTTCACGATCCAGGTTGCACTTCAAATGAACGTTGATTCAATCACCATCTTTGTCTCAACGTCTTCCTCTGAGAACTCCAGCTAACATGACGAGAAGAGGGAAGGAAAACTCTAGAAGAATCTATCTTCTCGAAGACCGAACAACTCAGGATCAACTCATGGGATGAGACATTGTCACATCTCTTGAGCTGAGACACGAAGCATACATCTGAGGAAATGGAGTGAGACAGATGACGAGGGCTCACTAGGTAGACAACAATTCCACACCTAAGAAGGTGGTAAACGATTGCCAACGTAGCGAGGAGTTGAGTTGCCATGATACCACGACGAAACATCCTGGAGGAGGGTGACTCGTAGATTATCCCCTTAAGTGGCAAAAAGAATCACCTTTGATTCAGAGATCATTGAGACTCTTTAAACCAGCCTAAGGCAATTCTCGAGCGATCGTTTGGAGGGGGTCGGTAGAATGGCATACTCGGACTTGGATGATGTGGATTACCTTGTTGAAGACAACGTAATGGATGATTTTGCTTACCACCGGAAATGGAAGAGACCCATGGTAGAATGGCACAATGACGGTGCAAGCTGGGAACAGAATGCAAATGCTGGGAATGATTCTGGTAACTGGGGAAGAACCCAACAATAGAGAGTGAATTCACTGTTTGAAAGGTCATAGCATTGCCGAGGAAACTGAGAGGAATCCCAGTTAGAGCCGATGATAACACGTAGCGCTTGTGCGTGCTCTCAAGAACTTGAGCATTTCCACAATCATCAAGGTTTTATCAACATCCGTGTCAAGGATGCTGACAACACAACATACTACCATGATGAATAGCGATGGACGATGCAGATGCAAAGGAGGATAACACTTTCTCAGATTTCACCTTAGCGAGGCCAAGGGAACGAAATCTGGATGATCGACCGAGAGACATTTAGCACTCCGCTTCTAATGTTCTCCTTGATGTGCTAGTGTAACCCATTCATAGATATGGTTTGATATCTAGAACATCAAGTAAAAAGGTCGGACTTCGGAACACAGAAATCCATAGGGGCAACTAGGGAGTAAATCCTACGAAATCCCTATGGGGAGGTGGCCAACTTCCTCAATCAAGATATTATAATAACAGGTCTTCCGGCTGGGTGTGTTGGCCACGACATCCACTTTACCGGTTTCTGAGGGACCGATATTATAGTTCTTGGAAAATGTTCCAAACCATCATATCTGCCTGAGATTCAGATCTGGTTGGTGTCAGGATATTCCAGACTCATCGAGTCTAGGAAGATAAATGAAAGTTTGCAACACAATTCGACGAGATAACGTTGCGAGATTCTCGGGAAATGAACTACGATAGCAAACTCCAAAACATGAGCTGGTTCTGCTACACACGTGTGAACACGTTGTCCCAGACAAGCATGGCCACGTAGTAGTCTTATAATTAAGCACTACCGAGTTCAGGTGGAGAACCATCATCAAGGATATCGAAGTCTTTACGCAAGTCCATGGATTAGATCCCAAGCATAGACTTCTTTTCCTTGAACAAGTCAATCAGTGGCTTAGTGTGCTAGGGACACATATAGAATGAAGGTTGCAAGCCTCCAGACTACAGAATACTTCGCACGTGTGCATGGCTGATTTGGGATGATTCCAAAGGAAACAAAACAATCTTCCTCGAATCCACGGCGGCAACTTGCATCAAATGCACATGAACTAGAGGAAGTCACTTCTTACATCTGAACATATGCTTCATGAGCTAGCATGAGCAAATGCTTTCAAAAGTTTTCCAACACTAGCTTAATGTTCAGCAAAATTATGGAGAAGACAAGGATGTTGTCAATGGGCTCAACAACAATTCATCTGGGTTTCCTTTCAAAAGGAATTCCATAGTTAAGTGAACAAGTGATAGCATTGGTCAGACCCAAAAGATATAATGGTGTATGCTCGAGGGATCAACCACGAGTAAGACAACATTACGAGCATCGTTGGTACTGATTTGATTTGACGATAGCCCACACTCAAATCAAGGGATTGATAAGACAATAGGTCCAGCAACTGATCACAGGGACCAATCGACGAAGATATCATCTTTCTTCAACACACTCTACACAAGAATATCCCTTTGGAACGAACTAAGTTAGGCAAGCTTTTATCTTCCAATTCTCCAAGTTGTTGTCTAGCTTAACCAACTAGCTCAGGGATATCCAACACAGATTCTTGGAGAAAGGGTGGTTCACAAGAGACCAACTTGATCACGAGCTCAACATAACAGTCGGGAAACAACCCGGTAACACTTCCAAGAAGATATTTGGAAAGTCACGAACCACCCTTATGTTACTAAGCTCGAGAACAATCTTGCTTTTGAGGGCAAGACGACATGATCAAATGAGTGAGGACTTGAAATAATTCCTAACTCATTGGTCGAGGAGTGCACCAGAAATAGGGACTAGGTAGCACAATCAGTCTTAGGGTGACAATTCAATAATCAACACGCTAAGAATGAGGTTATCGTCCATTTAACTACCAAGCAACAGAGTTGCTAGCAGTATTGATTTCACACGCCATGACTCATTTGTCGGCATTCCGGTTACAATAACACAGGAACCGAGGAATGAACAATGATGGCAAGAAGTATCATTGTACCAAGAGTTCATAGGATGGTGTGCAATTCCTATAACAATCCCGATATAAAAGATGGTAATACTCCAAGGTAGAGTAGAACAAAAGCTGGATTAGCAATTTGTTCTGCGGAGCACAACTTCTTGACCCAATCCTGGATATGGAAGAGGTACTGGAGTTTGTTTCTCCTAGTCATTCCGCGATAGAATGGCTTGACGGACCACAAGAATAATAAGCATCGATAACACGAATGCACAATTACTCCTGACTATCAATTGATAGACGAAGGTTGGAATACGAATGAAGAGGGACAACTCAAGGGGACATATATCCTTTCGAGTTGTGGATGCATAGATTAATATGTCGAACCAAGTTCAACAGGTTTCTTCCAGATAACCCATGCAAGGAAGTAGGACTGGCAGAGTCATGATTTATGAATGGAGAACTTCTCAAGAGTACTCTGATTGTGATCTTTTGATCCAATAAACATCTGCCATAAGCGGTTCATAGTATTTGGAAGAAGGAAATACCACGGACCTCGAGGACTATCGCAAGTTACTAATATCCTAAAGGAACTAGCAAAAACTATCAACATGAAGTAAGTAGAGTGAATCTCGGGTTCAAAACCCAGAAGTGAAATGCCTACTAACTAAGTGGCATCACGGGATGCTTACAAGAATGATGGCCAGAATCATCACTCTGGGACACAAATCATGGATAAATTACTAGATGATCCCCTAAGACACCTAGGGTCATAATACTAGCTCCAACATATATGTCAAGGCAATAAAGTACCTCAACTCACTGATTTGTGTGATTAATCTGACCAAAGGCACATCGGAAACAGGAGGAAGGGATTTGCAAATGCATCCGACTATTTAGAAACCTGGGATGACTCGGACAGCATAACGGCTGTAAATGCTCAGAAAAGATTTGAGACATTCACAAAAATGGTGGCATAACCACTCAGAAGCACAATATCAAGGTCTCGAGATCAACAGTTAACATACAGAAGATAGTAGGAACTGAACTGAGGCTTACGTCCAACAATCTTACAAGTCTACGGATTAGTAACACGTGATCCTGATAGAAAGAAGAGATAGCCTAGTTCTTAATCCCCGTAGAAGAGAAGAGGTTGACTCAGATCAGAAAGCCATGAGGTATAAGGAGTAAAAAGAGCCTTACGTTCCATCCCACAAACAATTCCCCTACATATAACTAAAGAATCTCTAGACTCAACATCGACCAGTTGGCTTGGTAATCCTACAGGCAGTCAAGCTCTGATACCAATGCTGTCAGGACCCCGACTCAATGTCACATCGATCTAGCATGTAACACCTCATATCACTTTGCGGCCTCACGCACGGTATCCCCACGGGTGTCGCCTTACCTTTGTCCGGGACCGTTTGCGCCTTTTGGCACACGTATATGATAATGTCGCTAGCATCCATATGATAAGGAGCCCGGGCTGACATGGCTAGTCGTAAACCCAAAGTGGCACAAACTTACAGGTACAGGCATCCATGGCCCAGCTTCGAACGTGTCGGTCATCAGCGAGTGAATCCCGGCTGTAGCACTGGGCTAGCAGGACTCCGGTGAACCGGGCTGTAGCGGGCTAACAGGACTCCGGTATTCATCGCGTGACATTTCCCCGAAGGGACAGACACAGGAACGAAGAAGGACACATGCTGGCCAGCCTAAGTGTTCCGGAGCAGTAGCAAGCTACCATGGCTCCGTGGAAACACTAGGAGACATTTCCCGGTAAGAGAGGCTACTAAGGATAAACAACTAGATAGTCAGATCCCACACATACCAAGCATTTCAATAACATACACGCAATATGCTCGATATGTGCAAATACAACATGGCATCACAACATGACTCTACAACTCAAGTATTTATTCATTAGGCTCCGAGGAGCGAGATATTACAAACAGGGGTCTCATGACCCAACATTCAGAGCATACAAACAAAGCACAAGCGGAAGCTATCATGTCTGAGTACAGACATCTATAAATGAAAAAGGCTGAGAAGCCTGACTATCTATCAGATCCTGCCGAGGGCACAAGATCGTAGCTGAGGTAACAAGCTAAACGTCGAAGTCCACGCAGAACTACTAGCGAGACTGAAATCTCTCTCTGCAAAAAACATAAATTAGGCAAACGTGAGTACAAATGTACCCAGCAAGACTTATATCAGAACTAACTACATATGCACCATTATCAACAAAGGGGATGGTGGGGTTTAACTGCAGCAAGCCAGCTTTGACTCGGTGGCTATCCTGAACTACGACTGCAAGTAACTCTTTGAGGTGGCGCACACGAGTCCACATCTTCACCATATCAATACACCACTATGGATCCGCTCCCGTCTCCCTACGAGAACGCCATTCATAGCACTCACGCTTATCTTGCGCATTTTAGAGTATCCACTTTCACTTGTCTATGAACTGATATAAGCAACCCAGAAGTCCTTTTCCGCGGACACGGCTATTCGAATAGATGATGTTAACCCTGCAGGGGTGTACTTCTTCATACATGTTTCCACCACTTAGCGTCTGCACACGACATGTGCTCGGCAGACTTCAAGCAAAAGCCGACGTGGGTGTAGACCACGACCTACCTAAACACTCAAGTCTCTAGTCCAGGTTTATCGCCTATTCGGGTTCCATCCATGAGGAGATCCGGCCGGAGTTTCGCTCACAGCCCCAAACGATGTGAACAGGGTTCCCGAGACACCAAACGGGCACCCGGTACACCGTGCCACGTGCCTACCGCATCACAGCCCACCCCTCCGGTCAGCGCTGTGCACGGCCTCCAGCATACTACAAACACCAGAAACTACTTGCAACTCCTGGACAGAGGACTTGGGTGAATAAGAAGTCGAGCGGGGTCATATTTCAGGGCCCAATGTATGGTAGTAGCTGAATCAGGGATCACAAACACAGAGCTCAGTTCCTGAGGACGGCGTCAATGAGACAACCCACCATGTACTCCTACATGGCCTCTCACCGCTACCTTTACCAAATCGTGTTCACGCACTTAGCTTTCAATGGTAGGACATGTTCACACACCTCTGATTCATTCCCGACGAATCAGACCTGACACAACCCTAAGCAGTAGCAGGCATGACAAACAAGCAAGAATGAGTAGGCACAACAGGGCTCAAACAACTCCTACTCATGCTAGTGGGTTTCATCTATTTACTGTGGAATGACAGGTCATGAAGAGGATAAAGGGGTTCAGCTACCGCAACAAGTAACAGATGAATCGTTGTTGTCCTAATGCAGTAAAAGAGAGCAGGAGCAAGAGAGTGGGTTTGTATCGAACAAGGGGGTTTTGCTTGCCTGGCACTTCTGAAGATAATATGGAGTCTTCATCAGTGTCAACGATCACATCGTCGGTACAACGTCTACCGAGGGGGAACAACACCGGCAAACACAGAAGAAACACGATCAATGCAATGCACAATATGATGCATGCTATGACATGGCAATATGAATGTGTTTTGGGCTAATGCACCTAGCTATGATTTAAATGAAGTTGGTTTGAGTACAAGATTCAAATTCCAACTCCATATATGATTATTTAAATGCCATCTAATTGATTTGTGCTAAACAGCAGCTATAAGTTGTTCTAACATGCATGAAAATGGTACAGATGGATTCCTTGAATTTTTCTGATAATTTTTCATATATAAATTATTTAATTTGGAGTTACGGTTGAATTTCTATGATTTTTAGAAGTTTGGGGTATTTCTGAAATTTCCTGAATTATTTTTAAATCCAGAAAGAAATAACTGCGTCAGCCTGACGCCAGCATGACGTCAGCGAGTCAACGGCCAGGTCCAGGTCAAACCTGACCAGTGGGGCCCACTGGTCAGTGACTCAGGTGACTAACAGAGTTAACTAATTCTAACTAATCAAATTAATAGCCACGGGGCCCACTGTCAGTGTCAGCGGGGGTAATTAGTTTAACTAATTTAATAAGTACTAATCCTAATTAACTAACAGAGCAATTAGCACTAATTAAAATCCTACACTAATTCAGTCAAAGGCCGGCCCCACATGTCATGGACACAGGGGGGGTCCCGCCGTGGTCAAAGTGGGTCAAACCCACCGGCGACATGACGCCGGCGAGGCCCGAGATGGCGGCGCGAACCGGAAACGCGCTACAGGGCACGGGCGAGGCCGTGCTTGGGCTCGTTGGAGAGCCCTTGCTGGTGCGCATCGAATGGTGGTGGTGGCCGTGCCTGTGGTGGCCGGTACCGACGACGGCGAGCTCGTGAGCAGCGGCCGGAGTTCGGGTGCGGTCGGGTTCGGCGTTGCTGCTCGCAAACGTGGGAGCTGAGGCGCTGGAGGGGCTCTACGGTTCACTGGGGTCATCAGGAGCACTCGGAGGCAACGAGTGCAGGTGGAGGAGCTCGGGAGCACGAAGCTCACCGGCCATGGCGGACGGCGGCCTCGGGTGCTCGTGGGGCGGCGGCTACAGGGCATGCGCGAGAGAGAGAGGTGAGGGGAAAGGAAGAGGGGCTCACGGCGGACTCGCAGAGCAGCTCAATGGGCTCGGGGAAGCTTCTGCGACGAAGAATTGACGGCGGCGATCTCCGGTGGCCGACGAGGGGAACGGCGGTGCTTGCGACGTCCAGGGGCTTCCGGCGTCGGACGGCTCGGTGAGGAGGAAGGGAGGGACGAGGCGGAGTCCGTTTGGGCGTGTCAGAGAGGCGAGGCGGTGGCTGTGGCCGCGGCAAACGGCGTCGGTGGCGACGGCCGTGCGTGTGAGAGAGAGACAGAGGAGGGGATGAGGCGAGGGAGAGTGCGAGAGGGAGTCGGGGCAGCGTGGCGTCATCCAGGCACGGGGTCAGGGAGGAGGACGAGCCTCCAGCGCGAAGCAGGAGGTGGCCAGAGCAGGGTGGAGGTGTCGCGCGCGGCGGCGTCGCGGTGTCCCTCCTCTGCCTACTGGCACGAGGAGGAAGGCGACAGGGGGAGGCGCCTGGTGGGCTGGGTCGCACCGGTGGGCTGCCAGCACAGGAGCTGGGCCGGTTGCTGGCGCCAGGTGGGGCGCTAGGTGGGCTGCAGGTAGGTGGCCCAGGTAGGCTTCTGCTCTTTTTTTATATTTCTATTCTGTTTTCTTTTATTTAATCTTTTGCCACTGTTTTGAATTTAAAATAATCCAAACAATGCCAAAAACTCCTCTGAATATTTTTATTTTGCTAGATGGACTTTTCCAAAAGCTCATAAAATATTTCAGGGGTATTTGAAATTATATTCTAATTATATGAATATAATTAAAATTCAAATAGCTAATGATTTAAATTCAAAGTCCCAAGATTAAGTCCTTAAAAATGTTCAATATTTGGGTTGGGACCAGAACCCTTTCCAAAAATTATCAAACATTTAAGAAGAGCATTTTGGAACAATGAATGAGATTTTAGGGTTTTTGCCCTTCTTTTATTTAGGGTTTTGAGGCTTCCAAATTTCCCCAGTTCAAGTTTTCAGAAATTTAAACATGATGCAAACACTAGGCAGCACCAGAAGCTAGGGATGTGACATCTCTTTACTCGTTCCATAACACATCATCCCGTGATCAACCCCTTGGTCACATTGTGCACATTATGATGATGTCCCACCGAGTGGGCCCAGAGATACCTCTCCGTCAACCGGAGTGACAAATCCCAGTCTCGATTCGTGCCAACCCAACAGACACTTTCGGAGATACCCGTAGTGCACCTTTGTAGCCACCCAGTTACGTTGTGACGTTTGGTACACCCAAAGCATTCCTACGGCATCCGGGAGTTGCACAATCTCATGGTCTAAGGAAATGATACTTGACATTAGAAAAGCTTTAGCATACGAACTACACAATCTTTGTGCTAGGCTTAGGATTGGGTCTTGTCCATCACATCATTCTCCTAATGATGTGATCCCGTTAGTAATGACATCCAATTTCCATGGTCAGGAAACCGTAACCATCTATTGATCAACGAGCTAGTCAATTAGAGGCTTACTAGGGACATGGTGTTATCTATGTACCCACACATATATCTGAGTTTCCTATCAATACAATTATAGCATGGATAATAAACGATTATCATGAACAAGGAAATATAATAATAATAATAAATAATTTATTATTGCCTCTAGGGCATATTTCCAACACCAAGGCATACCGAAAGTGTGGAGACAAAGCTCGAAGCCATGGAACAACAAGTTTTCAAGTGCCAAGGGATGGTGGAGCATGGACTCAACACCAACCAGATGATGATCGCGGAGTTCACCAACAACCACAAGTTGGATGCCAAGAACATTGGGGAGACCATCTTCAAGCTTCAAGAGAAAATCGAGCACCTCCAAGCCCAGATCTATGACCTGCAAAACCAAAACGGTGAGTATGAATATAGATTCAAGAGGATGAGTTTGGTTGCAGATTTGAGGATCCCGGAGACTCTATCATCCTTCTATGATGGTGAGCCTATGCCTTGGAAGATGGACGACAAGCCTACATCATCAACAACTCCTTCTTCACCACCTTCGAGGACATAATCACATGGGTATGGGCACTCCCCTTGGCAACTGCCAAGCTTGGGGGAGGTGTCCCAGTTTTGTATCACCATCACACTCCTATCTTTACCGTTTTACTTAGTTCGATCCTTTTAGTAATATCTTGATCTAGTAGAATAAAGTTTTGGTTTGAATTAGTTTTGAGTTTTGCTTTGTGATCCCTGTATGTAGTCGAGTCTGTGAGCTATCTATAATAAAGATTAGTGTTGAGTCAAGGGCTTTGCTATCTTGCTATGATCTTGAGAAAATAGAAAGAATAAAAAGAATAAAAGAGTTCATATTGATCTTATGGATAGTAATGACTTCACGTATAAAGAGTATGCGGCATAAAAGTTGTTGAGAGTTGACAAACCTAGTTTTGGTCATCGTTGCAATAATAGGAAGTAATAAAGAAAGAGAGGTTTTCACATATAAATATACTATCTTGGACATCTTTTATAATTGTGAGCACTCATTAAGTATGACATGCTAAAGAGTTGATGTTGGACAAGGAAGACAACGTAATGGTTTATGTTTTCTCACATCTCAGTTAAACTATATTGTCATGGATCGTCCAACATGTTGAGCTTGTCTTTCCCCCTCATGCTAGCCAAATTCCTTGCACCAAGTAGACATACTACTTGTGCTTCCAAATATCCCTAAACCCAGTTTTGCCATGAGAATTCACTATACCTACCTATGGATTGAGTAAGATCCTTCAAGTAAGTTGTCATGTTGCAAGCAATAAAAAATGCTCTCTAAATATGTATGACTTATTAGTGCGGAGAAAATAAGCTTTATACAATCGTGTGATATGGAAGTAATAAAAGCGACGGACTGCATAATAAAGGTTCATATCACAAGTGGCAATATAAAGTACGTTCTTTTGCATTAAGATTTTGTGCATCCAACCCTAAAAGCACATGACAACCTCTGCTTCCCTCTGCGAAGGGCCTATCTTTACTTTATGTTTTTAGTTTATGCAAGAGTCAAGGTGATCTTCACCTTTCCCTTTTTCATTTTATCCTTTGGCAAGCACCTCGTGTTGGAAAGATCCTGATATATATATCCAATTGAATGTAAGTTAGCATGAACTATTATTGTTGACATCACCAAAAGGTGAATACGTTGGGAGGCAAAATTATAAGCCCCTATCTTCCTCAGTGTCCGATTAAAACTCCATAACCATAAGTATTGCGTGAGTGTTAGCAATTGTAGAAGACTATATGATAGTTGAGTATGTGGACTGGCTGAAAAGCTCTATTATTGACTCTTTCTGATGTTATGATAAATTGCAATTACTTCAATGACTGATATTATAGTTTGTTAGCTTCCAATGAAGTTTATGATCCATACTTGACAGTGTGAATAGATTGTTACTTCAGCATAAGAAATCATATGACAAAGTCTATATATGTTGTTGTTATAAGAATGATCATGATGCCCTCATGTCCGTATTTTATTTTTGTCGACACCTCTATCTCTAAACATGTGGACATATTTTTCGATATCGGCTTCCGCTTGAGGACAAGCGAGGTAGCTTGGGGGAGTTGATACGTCCATTTTGCATCATGCTTTTATATCGATATTTATTGCATTATGGGATGTTATTAAACGTTATGTCAGAATACTTATGGCTATTCTCTCTTATTTTATAAGGTTTATCATGAAGAGGGAGAATGCCGGCAGCTGGGATTCTGGCTGGAAAAGGAGCAAATATTGGAAACATATTCTGCACAGCTCCAAAAGTCCTGAAACTCCACAAAAGTCTTTTTTGCAATTAATAAGAATTATTGAGCGAAGAAAGTACCAGAGGGGGCCCACACACTAGCCAGGAGGGTGGGCCCCCCTACTGGGCGCGCCCCTGTCTCCTGGGCCCCCTGTTGGCCATCCGGTGCCCATCTTCTGCTATATGAAGGCTTTTACCCTAGAAAAAATCATAAGCAAGCTTACGGAACGTAACTCTACCACCACGAGGCGGAACCTTGGCAGAACCAATCTAGGGCCCCAGCGGAGCTGTTCTGCCGGGGAAACTTCCCTCCAGGAGGGGGAAATCATCACCATCGTCATCACCAACGATCCTCTCATCGGGAGGGGGTCAATATCCATCAACATCTTCACCAGCACCACCTCCTCTCAAAACCCTAGTTCATCTCTTGTATCCAATCTTGTATCCTAAACCACAAATTGGTACATGTGGGTTGCTAGTAGTGTTGATACCTGTGGATTGCTAGTAGTGTTGATTACTCCTTGTAGTTGATGCTAATTGGTTTACTTGGTGGAAGATCATATGTTCAGATCCTTAACGCATATTAATACTCCTCTAATCATGAACATGAATATGCTTTGTGAGTAGTTATGTTTGTTCCTGAGGACATGGGTGAAGTCTTGCTATTAGTAGTCATGTGAATTTGGTATTCGTTCGATACTTTGATGAGATGTATGTTTTCTTTCCTCTAGTGGTGTTATGTGAACGTCGACTACATGAAACTTCACCAATATTTGGGCCTAGAGGAAGGCATTGGGAAGTAATAAGTAGATGGTGGGTTGCTAGAGTGACAGAAGCTTAAACCCTAGTTTATGTGTTGCTTCGTAAGGGGCTGATTTGGATCCACTAGTTTCATGCTATGGTTAGGTTTACCTTAATAGTTCTTTTGTAGTTGCGGATTCTTGCAATAGGGGTTAATCATAAGTGGGATGCTTGTCCAAGAAAGGGCAGTACCCAAGCACCGGTCCACCCACGTATCAAATTATCAAAGTAACAAACGCAAATCATATGAGCGTGATGAAACTAGCTTGACGATAATTCCCATGTGTCCTCGGGAACGCTTTTCTCATTATAAGAATTTTTCCAGGTTTGTCCTTTGCTACAAAAAGGATTGGGCCACCTTGCTGTACTTTATTTACTTTCATTGCTTGTTACCCGTTACAAATTATCTTATCACAAAGCTATCTGTTACCTACAATTTCAGTGCTGGTAGAGAATACCTTACTGAAAACCGCTTGTCATTTCCTTCTGCTCCTTGTTGGTTTCGACACTCTTACTCATCGAAAGGACTATGATAGATCCCCTATACTTGTGGGTCATCGTTGTGAACCTACCCACTACAGCACAATGTCATATTATGCAATATCTTAACTATGAACAATATCATATCATTCTACTATTATTTAAACCGTCTCTTTATTTGCCAATCTGAAATGGGATAAATTGATAGCACACTAACCATTGATACTTATGAGTTCTTGATCTGTAATTTAGTGGTGTCGTGAAGCTGCCAACTCCTTCACAATCTCATTTCCTGCCATGTCTTGACCTGAACAATACCATATTGTGTTAATTCTATTTTAAACTGTGTCACTTTATTTGTCAGTAAGAAATGTGATGAATTGTCAACACTAATACTTATATGTGCAAAACATGTCATATGTCTGCTTGTTTATCTTTAAGAGTGAGGAGGATATAAGTGTCAAACAAGCGCAGTCTCATCAGCTTGCTCAGCTGCTTGCGTTGCAGCTCCCGAGCAGGGCTAACCTTTCTTGAACTCTATTGAAGTGTTGTCGGTTTTGTATATTATTTTGTCAGCGTGTTTATTTGCACTGGTGGCGATCTTTGATGCCAAGTGTATGTAATTTGTTGTTTGCTTGTGCTTTATTATCATAGTGGCGAACTTTGATGCCCAGTGGATGTAATATGCCGTAATTTCTTTATTGTATAGTCTAGGTTTTTTCTTATTCACGATGTTGCAGTTATTTTACTGTATATATATCCTGTCTTCGCAGTAAACAGGCCAAACCGTAAAATTACGGTATATAATCGGGCCGTCATGCAAATCACTATGTATGATCCGCATCATGGTCCCCGTCATCTTGGTCCGTTAACAGGCCTAAATGTAAACTGGCCCACTAGTAGATTAGGGCCTTTAAAAGGCCGAGTAAACCGCCGGCCCAATTTTCGCAAGAAAACTCAATGGGCTTTTAGGAGGCTGAAAAGTAGGTTGGGCCTCAAACGTGCTGAACAGCTCACGGATTGGTAGCAGGCAGAAATAGACCCCGGCCCATGATTGTGCCAATCAAATCACGGGCTTTTAATAGGCCAAAATTGTCCCGGTCCTTATTTGGCCCAATTAGATTATCGGCTGTGAGCAGGCCGGATGCACACCGGGCCGTAGTTAGGCCCAACTATATGACGGGCTTTTAACAGGCCGAAATAAATATAGTGCTGAAATGTTAAACGGGCCTTTAACAGGCCGAAACTAATATCAGGCTGAATTACTAAATGGGCCTTTAGCAAGTGGGCCCAAAATCATAGCGTCTAGTTGACGGGCCGAATCTGATATGGGCCATAATTTAGCCCAAAGCCTCTTAAAGGGCCGGACCTGATTTGGGCCGTAATTTGGCCCAGAACATGGCGGGCTTTTAACGAGCCAGATCTCATATGGGCCTTTATTAGGCCCGGAATGTGGCAGGATGTTAATGGACCAGATCAAATATGGGCCGGCATTTGGCCCAAAACATGGAAGCCTGTTAATGGGCCGGCCTACTAGTGTCCTCAAAATCTTGTGGGCCTTCAACTGGGCCGGCCCATTATGGTCGGTGAAATCTTGTGGGCCTTTAGCTGGGCCGGCCCATTATGGTCCGCAAAATCTTGTGGGCCTTTACCTGGGCTGGCCCATTATGGTCCGCAAAATCTCGTGGGCCTTTAGCTAGGCCGGCCCATTATGGTCTACAAAATCTTGTGGGCCTTTACCTGGGCTGGCCCATTATAGTCCGCAAAATCTCGTGGGCCTTTAGCTGGGCCGGCCCATTATGGCCCGCAAAATCTTGTGGGCCTTTAGCTGGGTCGGCCTATTATGGTCCGCAAAATCTCATGGGCCTTTAGTTGGGCCGGCCCATTATGGACTGCAAAATCTTGTGGGCCTTTAGTTGGGCCGGCCCATTTAAACTTTATGGGCCACTTTTGGGCCGGTCCACGTGTCAACATATCATAGGCGCATCTCGCCCATTGGATGAGTGACACGTGTGCCAATGCGGAGCTGACACGTGTTTCCTCCAGCCAATGATGATTTTACACGTGGAAAATCCCCATTGGTCCGGGCTGTTAACGGGTTATCGGATCCAAAACCGGACCCGATAGCTTAACGGCGTTCCGTTATGGTGGATGCCGCATTGTGATCACCCTTGACGAAAGCACTTCTGTGAGCGCGATCTATCGTCATGGAAGTGGACACTTCCATGGTGATAATTTTGATAGTGTCATGGAACACTTCTACAACAGCATAGGTATGACTGTCTTGATTCTATCATAAAATCGTCATGGATGTACATGCATGACAGAAAATGTGACCTACTGTGAGAAACACGTATCATCACGGAAGTGTATTTTTTTGGTGTGTCCTTTCCTTTTCCTCCATAAACTCGTTGCCATTTTAGAGATTTCTCCAAGATTTGGTGGAACCCTTGATTTGCTTGATTTAGGATGTGTAGTCATAGTGGTACTATGCTACCTCTTGAGCACTGTGTTGGTTTTCCCTTGAAGAGGAAAGGGTGATGTAGCAAAGTAGCGTAAGTATTTCCCTCAGTTTTTGAGAACCAAGGTGTCAATCCAGTAGGAGGCTCCTCAAAAGTCCCTCGTACCTACACAAACAAACAAGAACCTCGCAACCAATGCGATAAAGGGGTTGTCAATCCCTTCACGAAAACTTGCAAAAGTGAGATATGATAGAGATAACAAGATAAGATAAATATTTTTGGTATTTTATGATATAGATTGGAAAGTAAAAGATTGCAAATAAAAGTAGATTGGAAACTTATATGATAAAAGATAGACCCGGGGGCCATAGGTTTCACTAGTGGCTTCTCTCAAGATAGCATAAGTATTACGGTGGGTGAACAAATTACTGTCGAGCAATTGATAGAAAAGTGCATAGTTATGAGAATATCTAGGCATGATCATGTATATAGGCATCACGTCTGCAACAAGTAGATCGAAATGATTCTACATCCACTACTATTAATCCACACAACGTCCTACTCCTGCATGCATCTAGAGTATTAAGTTCATAAGAACAGAGTAACACATTAAGAAAGATGACATGATGTAGAGGGATAAACTCAAGCAATATGATATAAACCCCATATTTTTATCCTCGATGGAAACAATACAATATGTGCGTTGCTGCCCCTGCTGTCACTAGGAAAGGACATTGCAAGATTGAACCCAAAGCTAAGCACTTCTCCTATTGCAAAGATCAATCTAGTAGGCCAAACCAAACTCATAATTCGAAGAGACTTGCAAAGATAACCAATCATACATAAAAGAATTCAGAGAAGATTCAATTATTTCTCATAGATAAACTTGATCATAAACCCACAATTCATCGGATCTCGACAAACACACCGCAAAAAGAGTTACATCGAATAGATCTCCAAGAAGATCGAGGAGAACTTTGTATTGAGATTCAAAGAGAGAGAAGAAGCCATCTAGCTAATAACTATGGACCCGAAGGTCTATGGTAAACTACTCACAACTCATTGGAGAGGCCTTGGAGATGATGTAGAGGCCCTCCATGGTCGGGTCCCCCTCCGACGGAGCGTCGACGAAGGCTCCAAGATGGGATCTCGCGGATACAGAAGGTTGCGGCGGTGGAAATAGTTTTTCGTGGTGCTCCTGGATGTTTTTGGGGTACGTGGATATATATAGGAGGAAGAAGTAGGTCGGCTGAACCATGAGGGGCCCACAAGGGTGGGGGCGTGCCGGGCACCCTTGTGGCCGCCTCGTTTGCTGCTTGACGTCCACTCCAAGTATCTTGGATTGCGTTTGTTCCAAAAAGATCGCTGCCGAAGGTTTCATTCCGTTTGGACTCCCTTTGATATTCCTTTTCTTTGAAACACTGAAATAGGCAAACAAACAGCAATTCGGGCTGGGCCTCCGGTTAGTAGGTTAGTCCCAAAAATGATATAAAAGTGTAAAGTAAAGCCCATAAACATCCAAAACGGGTAATATAATAGCATGGAACAATCAAAATTTATAGATACGTTGGAGACGTATCAAGCATCCCCAAGCTTAATTCCTGCTCGTCCTCAAGTAGGTAAATGATAAAAACAGAATTTTTGATGTGGAATGCTACCTAGCATAATTCTCAATGTAATTTTCTTTATTGTGGCATTAATGTTCAGATCCAAATGATTCAAAATAAAAGTTCATATTGACATAAGAGTAATAATACTTCAAGCATACTAACAAAGCAATTATGTCTTCTCAAAATAACATGGCTAAAGAAATCTATCCCTACAAAATCATATAGTCTGGCTCTGCTCTATCTTCATCACACAAAGTATTTAATCATGCACAACCCCGATGACAAGCCAATCTATTGTTTCATACTTTAGTATTCTCAAACTTTTTCAACTTTCACGCAATACATGAGCGTGAGCCATGGACATAGCACTATATGTGGAATAGAATGGTGGTTGTGGAGAAGACAAAAAGGGAGAAGATAGTCTCACATCAACTAGGCGTATCAACGGGCTATGGATATGCCCATTAATAGATATCAATGTGAGTGAGTAGGGATTGCCATGCAATGGATGCACTAGAGCTATAAGTGTATGAAAGCTCAACAAAAGAAACTAAGTGGGTGTGCATCCAACTTGCTTGCTCGCAAAGACCTAGGGCATTTTGAGGAAGCCCATCATTGGAATATACAAGCCAAGTTCTATTATGAAAAGTTCCCACTAGTATATGAAAGTGACAACATAGGAGACTCTCTATCATGAAGATCATGGTGCTACTTTGAAGCACAAGTGTGGAAAACAGATAGTAACATTGTCCCTTCTCTCTTTTTCTCTCATTTCTTTTATTTTTTTATTTGGTGGGCTTCTTTGGCCTCTTTTATTTTTATAAAGTCCAAAGTCTCATCCCGACTTGTGGGGGAATCATAGGCTCCATCATCCTTTCCTCACTTGGGACAATGTTCTAATAATGAAGATCATCACACTTTTATTTACTTGCAACTCAAGAATTACAACTCAATACTCAGAACAAAATATGACTCTACGTGAATGCCTCCAGCGGTGTACTGGGATATGCAATGAATCAAGAGCGACATGTATGAAAAATTATGAAGGTGGCCTTGCCACAAATACGATGTCAACTACATGATCATGCAAAGAGCAATATGACAATGATGGGGTGTGCCATAATAAACGGAATGGTGGAAAGTTGCATGGCAATATATCTCGGAATGGCTATGGAAATGCCATAATAGGTAGGTATGGTGGCTGTTTTGAGGAAGGTTAATGGTGGATGTATGGTACCGGCAAAAGTTGCGCGGTACAAGAGAGGCTAGCAATGGTGGAAGGGTGAGAGTGCGTATAATCCATGGACTCAACATTAGTCATAAAGAACTCATATACTTATTGTAAAAATCTACAAGTCATTGAAAACAAAGTACTACGCGCATGCTCCTAGGGGGATAGATTGGTAGGAAAAGACCATCGCTCATCCCCGACCGCCACTCATAAGGAAGACAGTCAATAAATAAATTATGCTCCAACTTCATCACAAAGCGGTTCACCATATGTGCATGCTACGGGAATCACAAACTTCAACACAAGTATTCCTCAAATTCATAATTACTCCACTAGCATGACTCTAATATCACCACTCTCATATCTCAAAACAATTATCAAGCATCAAATTGATCATAGCATCCAATTCACTTTCTATGATAGTTTTTATTATACCCAACTTGGATGCCCATCATTCTAGGACCAATTTTATAACCATAGCAAATACCATGCTGTTCTAAGAGACTCTCAAAATAATATAAGTGAAGCATGAGAGATCAACAATTTCTACAAAATAAAGCCACCACCGTGCTCTAAAAGATATAAGTGAAGCACTAGAGCAAAATTTATCTAGCTCAAAAGATATAAGTGAAGCACATAGAGCATTCTAATAAACTCCAAATCATGTGTGTCTCTCCCAAAAGGTGTGTATGGCAAGTATGATTGTGGTAAACTAAAAAGCAAAGACTCATATCATACAAGACGCTCCAAGCAAAACACATATCATGTGGCGACTAAAAATATAGCTCCAAGTAAAGTTACCAATAGACGAAGACGAAAGAGGGGATGCCTTCCGGGGCATCCCCAAGATTAGGCTTTTTTTGTCCTTGAATATCTTGGGGTGCCATGTGCATGCCCAAGCTTAGGCTCTTGCCACTCCTTATTCCATAGTCCATCAAATCTTTACCCAAAACTTGAAAACTTCACAACACAAAACTCAACAGGAAATCTCATAAGCTCCGTTAGTGCAAGAAAGAAAAATCACCACATAAGGTATTGACTCATTCTTTGTTTATATTGGTGTTAAACCTACTATATTCGAACTTCCCTATGGTTCATACCGCCCGATACTAGCAATAGATGCATCAAAATAAGCAAACAACACACGAAAAACAGAATTTGTCAAAAACAGAACAGTCTGTGGCAATCTGTAACTTTCGAATACTTCTGGAACTCTAAAAATCCTACCAAAATAGGAAGTCCTGGAAAATTTGTCTATCGATCTACTGCAAAACTAATCAACGCAAAATCACGTTTCTGTGATTTATTAAAATTATTCTCGTGTGTGCAAAATTTTCTATTTTTCAGCAGAATCAAATTAACTATCACCTTAGGTTATCCTATAGGTTCTACTTGGCACAAACACTAACTAAAACACAAACCCACATCTAAACAGAGGCTAGATGAATTATTTATTACTAAACAGAAGCAAAAAGCAAGAAACAAAAATAAAATTGGGTTGCCTCCCAACAAGCGCTATCATTTAACGCCCCTAGCTAGGCATAAAATCGAGAATAGATCTATGTATTGCCATCTTTGGCATTCAATTCATAAGTGGCACGCATAATAGATTCATAAGGTAATTTGACTTTCTTTCTAGGGAAGTGTTCCATGCTTTCCTTAATGGAAATTGGAATCTAATATTCCCTTCCTTCATATCAATAATTGCACCAATCGTTCTAAGGAAAGGTCTACCAAGAATAATAGGACATGAAAGATTGCAATCTATATCAAGAACGATAAAATCTACGGGCACATAATTCCTATTTGCAATAATAAGAACATCATTGATCCTTCCCATAGGTTTCTTAATGGTGCAATCCGCAAGGTGCAAGTTTAAAGAGCAATCATCAAAATCATGGAAACCTAGCATATCACATAAAGTTTTCAGAATCATTGAAACACTAGCACCCAAATCACACAAAGCATAGCATTCATGATCTTTAATTTTAATTTTTATAGTAGGTTCCCACTCATCATAAAGTTTTCTAGGTATAAACACTTCCAATTCAAGTTTTTCCTCATAAGATTGCATCAAGGCATCAACAATATGTTTGGTAAAAGCTCTATTTTGACTATAAGCATGAGGAGAATTCAACACAGATTAAACAAGGAAATACAATCTATTAAAGAACTATTATCTTAATTAAATTCCTTGAAATCCATAATAGTGGGTTCATTGCTATGTAAAGTTTTGATCTCTCCAATCCCACTTTTACCAAATTTAGCATCAATTTCTAAAAATTCTGAATCATTGGGACGCCTTTTAACTAAAGCTGACTCATCTCCAGTCCCATCATTATCAAGATTCATATTGCAAAACAAAGATTTAATAGGGGACACATCAATAACTTTTAGATCTTCATCATTATTTTCATGGAAACTAGAAGAACACACTTTTATAAAGCAATCTTTCTTAGCACGCATCATAGCGGTTCTTTCTTTGCACTCATCAATGGAAATTCTCATGGATTTGAGAGACTCATTGATATCATGCTTAGGTGGGATAGATCTAAGTTTCAAAGAATCAACATCGAGCGAAAGTCTATCAACGTTCCTAGCCAATTCATCAACTTTAAGCAATTTTTTTGCAAGCAAAGCATTGAAATTCTTTTGAGAGATCATAAATTCTTTGACACTATTCTCAAAATCAGAAGGAATCTTATTAAAATTTCCATAAGAGTTGTTGTAGGAATTACCATAATTATTAGAGGAATTACTAGGAAATGGTCTAGGATTAAAGTTTCCTCTATAAGCATTGTTACCAAAATTATTCCTACCAACAAAATTCACATCCATAGATTCATTATTATTCTCAATCAAAGTAGACAAAGGCATATCATTGGGATCCATAGGAGCACTCTTAGAAGCAAATAATTTCATAAGTTCATCCATCTTTCCACTCAAAACATTAATCTCTTCTATCGCATGAACCTTTTTACTAGTAGATCTTTCGGTGTGCCATTGAGAATAATTAACCATAATGTTATCAAGAAGTTTAGTAGCTTCTCCTAAAATGATTTCCATAAAAGTGCCTCTCGCGGCCAAATCTAAAAGATTTCTAGAAGCAAAATTCAATCCGGCATAAAAATTTTGTATGATCATCCATAAGTTCAAACCATGAGTAGGACAATTGTGAATCATTAATTTCATTCTTTACCAAGATTGGGAAACATCATCATGATCAAGTTGTTTAAAATTCATAATATCGTTTCTAAGAGAGATGATCTTAGCAGGAGGAAAATACTTAGAGATAAAAGCATCTTTGCACTTATTCCATGAATCAATACTATTTTTAGGCAAAGACGAAAACCAAGTTTTAGCATGATCTCTAAGTGAAAACGGAAATAACTTCAATTTAACAATATCATTATCCGTATCTTTCTTCTTTTGCATATCACACAAATCAACAAAGTTGTTTAGATGAGTAGCGGCATCTTCACTAGGAAGGCCGGAGAATTGATCTTTCATAACAAGATTCAACAAAGCAGCATTGATTTCACAAGATTCAGCATCATTAAGAGGAGCAATCGGAGTGCTAAGGAAATCATTATTATTGGTATTAGAAAAGTCACACAATTTGGTAAATATCTTGCACCATCGTGACAAACAATCCAACACACAAGCACACAAGAGGCAAGCGATAGAGAGAGGAGAGCGGGAAAGAGAGGGTGAATAAAACGACAAGGGTGAAGTGGGGGAG
This sequence comes from Triticum dicoccoides, assembly GCF_002162155.2. Classification (NCBI taxonomy): domain Eukaryota; kingdom Viridiplantae; phylum Streptophyta; class Magnoliopsida; order Poales; family Poaceae; genus Triticum; species Triticum dicoccoides. The sequence goes on from NC_041383.1 coordinate 786,240,048, forward strand.
AGGAAAACGAGAGGCAAATGGCAAATAATGTAATGCGAGGGAGATGAGTTTGTGATGGGTACTTGGTATGTCTTGACTTGAGCGAAGACCTCCCCGGCAATGGCGCCAGATATCAATCTTGCTACCTCTTGAGCACTGCGTTGGTTTTCCTTGAAGAGGAAAGGGTGATGCAGCAAAGTAGCGTAAGTATTTCCCTTAGTTTTTGAGAACCAAGGTATCAATCCAGTAGGACGATCCTCAAAAGTCCCTCGTACCTACACAAAGAAACAAGAACCTCGCAACCAACGCGATAAAGGGGTTGTCAATCCCGTCACGGAAACTTGCAAAAGTGAGATCTGATAGAGATAATAAGATACGATAAATATTTTTGGTATTTTTATGATATAGATTGGAAAGTAAAAGATTGCAAATAAAAGTAGATTGGAAACTTATATGATTAAAGATAGACCCGGGGGCCATAGGTTTCACTAGTGGCTTCTCTCAAGATAGCATAAGTATTACGGTGGGTGAACAAATTACTGTCGAGCAATTGGTAGAAAAGTGCATGGTTATGAGAATATCTAGGCATGATCATGTATATAGGCATCACGTCCGCAACAAGTAGATCGAAACGATTCTGCATCTACTACTATTACTCCACACATCGACCGACTCCCGCCTGCATCTAGAGTATTAAGTTCATAAGAACAGAGTAACGCATTAAGAAAGATGACATGATGAGGGATAAACTCAAGCAATATGATATAAACCCCATCTTTTTATCCTCGATGGCAACAATACAATACGTGCCTTGCTGCCCCTGCTGTCACTTGGAAAGGACACCGCAAGATTGAACCCAAAGCTAAGCGCTTCTCCTATTGCAAGAAAGATCAATCTAGTAGGCCAAACCAAACTGATAATTCGAAGAGACTTGCAAAGATAACCAATCATACATAAAAGAATTCAGATAAGATTCAATTATTTCTCATAGATAAACTTGATCATAAACCCACAATTCATCGGATCTCGACAAACACACCGCAAAAAGAGTTACATCGAATGGATCTCCAAGAAGATCAAGAAGAACTTTGTATTGAGATTCAAAGAGAGAGAAGAAGCCATCTAGCTAATAACTATGGACCCGAAGGTCTGTGGTAAACTACTCACAACTCACCGAGAGGCCTTGGAGATGATGTAGAGGCCCTCCGTGGTTGATTCCCCCTCCGACGGAGCACCGGCGAAGGCTCCAAGATGGGATCTCGCGGATACAGAAGGTTGCGGCGGTGGAAATAGTTTTTCGTGGTGCTCCTGGATGTTTTCGGGGTACGTGGATATATCTAGGAGGAAGAAGTAGGTCGGTTGAGCCACGAGGGGCCCACGAGGGTGGGGGGCGCGTCCACCGCCCTAGGGCACGCCGGGCACCCTCGTGGCCGCCTCGTTTGCTGCTTGACGTCCACTCCAAGTCTCCTGGATTGCGTTTGTTCCAAAAAGATCGCTCCCGAAGGTTTCATTCTGTCTGGACTCCGTTTGATATTCCTTTTCTTTGAAACACTGAAATAGGCAAAAAAACAGCAATTCGGGCTGGGCCTCTGGTTAGTAGGTTAGTCCCAAAAATGATATAAAAGTGTAAAGTAAAGCCATAAATATCCAAAACTAGTAATATAATAGCATGGAACAATAAAAATTTATGGATACATTGAAGACGTATCATACTACCCTAGTGTTGTTCATTAGTTCATAATATATGATTCTTGCTAGTGATACCCGAGATTGTTTAGTTTTTTAAATATATATGAGATGCGTAGTTTTGTAGATAACTATGAGATGTTGAATTTTGTAGACATATATGAGATGTTTAGTTTTTTAGATATATATTAGATGTTGAGTTTATTTGAAATATGAGATGTTGAGTTTATTTGAACACATATGACATATGAGATATATATGAGGATTTACAATCATGTATTCATTGTGTGAGAAGGAGATGTTGAGATTATTGTAGTTGAACACATATGAGATGTTTAGTGTATACCGATATTTGAGATGAAGATGAACTCATATATGTTTACTGTTTGAACTTCGTAAGGATGGTTTGGCTTCTCGATGATGCCTACGACACACGACACCGGGCCTACATGATGTGCGAGAAGGAGATGGTAATAATGAGTAATCTAAATATTTTGCAAATTTTCCTTTAGTTGAAATTGACATGCCCTAAGATTTGTCATTACTTGTTTTTTGCGGAAGCTTGAACCTCTGAAGATTTGGTATCACGGGGTCTCTGGTCCTGCCATGCCCTACGATGAGCGGTACATACCCTACATCCAGCAGGCAGGACTCCTCCCGTGGATTCAGTTGGTCAGTCGGTCCACGCCGAACCTCAACGCTCCACTGGTGACCTCTCTTGCCAATCGGTGGAGGCCGGAGATGCACAATTTCCATCTTCGGACTGGGAAGATGACCATGACGCTCAAGGATGTCGCCTTGACCATCGGGCTTCCTATTGATGGGAGGCCTCTATGTATGAGCACTGATTCTAATAGGTGGCACGAGCAGATGATTGCTCTTATCGGTATGGCTCCTACCGAGGCTGTGGCTGATGTAGAGGAGGGAGAAGAGCAAAAGAAGAAGGAAAGAAAAGCAGCCGGAGCTGCTTTCACGTGGATTCAAAGGAACTTTGCACATTGCCCTGAGGATGCCACTAATGATGTGATACAGACACATGCTCATGTCTATATGTGGTACATTGTCTCGAGGACTTTGTTTCCTGACTCCATAGGCAAGAACGCTCCATGGATGTGGCTGAAGGCATTGACCGTCTTCAATAGCGGATGGAGCTGGGGTTCAGCGACTCCTGCCTACTTGTACCCACAGGTAGTTGTTTTGTTTTGTTATCAAGTCATTTCTTCATTAGCAATGCAACCTTGCTGTCAAGTTAACATTGTTTTATTTCATATGCAGCTGGACGATGCGTGTTGCAGGTGTTGGAAATATGCCCTAGAGGCAATAATAAAAGGATTATTATTATATTTCCTTGTTCATGACAATTGTCTTTTATTCATGCTATAATTGTATTATCCGGAAATCGTAATACACGTGTGAATACTTAGACCACAACATGTCCCTAGTGAGCATCTAGTTGACTAGCTCATTGATCAACAGATAGTCATGGTTTCCTGACTATGGACATTGGATGTCATTGATAACGGGATCACATCATTAGGAGAATGATGTGATGGACAAGACCCAATCTTAAGCATAGCACAAAGATCGTGTAGTTCGTTTGCTAGAGCTTTTCCAATGTCAAGTATCTTTTCCTTAGACCATGAGATCGTGTAACTCCCGGATACCGTAGGAGTGCTTTGGGTATACCAAACGTCACGCCGTAACTGGGTGACTATAAAGGTGCACTACAGGTATCTCCGAAAGTGTCTGTTGGGTTGACACGGATCAAGACTGGGATTTGTCACTCCGTATGACGGAGAGGTATCTCTGGGCCCACTCGGTAATGCATCATCATAATGAGCTCAAAGTGACCAAGTGTCTGGTCACGGCATCATGCATTACGGTACAAGTAAAGTGACTTGCCGGTAACGAGATTGAACGACGTATTGGGATACCGACGATCGAATCTCGGGCAAGTAACGTACCGATTGATAAAGGGAATTGTATACGGGGTTGCTTAAATCCTAGACATCGTGGTTCATCCGATGAGATCATCGAGGAGTATGTGGGAGCCAACATGGGTATCCAGATCCCGCTGTTGGTTATTGACCGGAGAGCCGTCTCGGTCATGTCTGCATGTCTCCCGAACCCGTAGGGTCTACACACTTAAGGTTAGGTGACGCTAGGGTTGTATGAATATGAATATGCAGCAAACCGAAAGTTGTTCGGAGTCCCGGATGAGATCCCGGACGTCACGAGGAGTTCCGGAATGGTCCGGAGGTAAAGAATTATATATAGGAAGTGCAGTTTCGGCCATCAGGAAAGTTTCGGGGTCCACCGGTATTGTACCGGGACCACCGGAAGGGTCCTGGGGGTCCACCGGGTGGGGCCACCTATCCCGGAGGGCCCCATGGGCTGAAGTGGGAGGAGAACCAGCCCCTAGTGGGCTGGTGCGCCCCCCCTGGGCCCCCCTCTGCGCCTAGGGTTGGGAACCCTAGGGGAGGGGGCGCCTCCACTTGCCTTGGGGGGCACTCCACCCCCCATGGCCGCTGCCCCCCTAGAGATCCCATCTCTAGGGCCGGCGCCCCCCCTGGGGTCCCTATATAAAGAGGGAGGGTGGGAGGGCAGCCGCACCCAACACCCTGGCGCCTCCCTACCATTCCTGCTACACCTCTCTCTCCCGTAGTTGCCTGGCGAAGCACTGCCGGAGCCCTGCTGCATCCACCACCACGCCGTCGTGCTGCTGGATCTTCATCAACCTCTCCTTTCCCCCTTGCTGGATCAAGAAGGAGGAGACGTCACACTGACCGTACGTGTGTTGAACGCGGAGGTGCCGTCCGTTCGGCGCTAGGATCTCCGATGATTTGGATCACGACGACAACGACTCCCTCAACCCCGTTGTCGGTGTCAAAACCGGCGGATCTCGGGTAGGGGGTCCCGAACTGTGCGTCTAGGCGGATGGTAATAGGAGACAAGGGACACGATGTTTTACCCAGGTTCGGGCCCTCTTGATGGAGGTAAAACCCTACGTCCTGCTTGATTGATATTGATGATGTGGGTATTACAAGAGTAGATGTACCACGAGACCAAGGAGGCTAAACCCTAGAAGCTAGCCTATGGTATGATTGTTGTTCGTCCTACGGACTAAAGCCATCCGGTTTATATATACACCAGAGAGGGCTAGGGTGACACAGAGTCGGTTACAATGGTAGGAGATCTACATATCCGTGTTGCCAAGCTTGCCTTCCACGCCAAGGAAAGTCCCATCCGGACACGGGACGAAGTCTTCAATCTTGTACCTTCATAGTCTTGGAGTCCGGCCGATGATAATAGTTTGGCTATCCGGACACCCCCTAGTCCAGGACTCCCTCAGTAGCCCCTGAACCAGGCTTCAATGACGATGAGTCCGGCGTGCATGTTGTCTCCGGCATTGCAAGGCGGGTTCCTTCTCCGAATAATTTATAGAAGATTGTGAACACCAGGATAGTGTCCGACTCTGCAAAATAAATTCCACATACCACCGTAGAGAGAGTAATATCTACACAAGTTCAATCTGCTGACGTATTTGGTGGCGTGACGTCACACCACTTCCAAGCCTTTACTCGAATCGTTTTTATTGTACCACCTCAGCGTGTTTAGCGAAGCGGTTTCCTTGGCACGTCTTGTCAGAGCAGAGATCGTGTTCCCCTTATTCCGGGATTCTCATAAATACGAATGTGGGTAACCCAACCGCGCCTGTTGCCACGCCCCCTCCATCGAAGGCGGGTTCCAAATGGTCACGGGGACGGCTCTTGGTATTCTTCCTCTTTATAATGAGACCAAGGCCCGTTCTTTTTCTTCAATCCTCAATCGAATCCGCCCCTCGCCCCAAGTTCCAACACCCAGGGCTCTAGATTCGGGTACCTTCGACCTTCGACAATGTCTGGCTCCGACCTACGAGGCCGGTGGATGCCCTCCTCCGTCACAGAAGAGGACGTGCTAAAGCTGAGAGACGTCAGGTACTTAACCTACGAGATTTCACATAGGTTGCCTGCCCGAGGGCAAGTTATTCCTACTCTCGAGCCCGGCGAGAGCGTCGTGTTCGTGTCTCACCTCCATCGGGGTTTAGGCTTCCCGATGGATCCCTTCGTGAGGGGGCTCATGTTTTACTATGGGCTGGAATTCCATGACATGGCTCCGGAGTCCATCCTCCACATCTCATCATTCATTGTCGTCTGCGAAGCCTTCCTCCGCACTACCCCTCACTTCGGCCTGTAGCTCAAAACCTTCAACGTGGAGCCGAAGATGATCGAGGGGCGTCAGGCAGAGTGCGGCGGGGCGGTTATAAGCAAGAGGGCCGATGCTCCATGGCCCGAGGGCTCTTTTCAGGAGGAGCTCAGTTTGTGGCAACGGGAGTGGTTCTATATCACCGCTCCCAGGGGCAGCAGGCAGAGGCCGCCGCCCGTCTTTCACCCGGGCCCTCCACAACGACTGTCGTCATGGGTCAACAAGGGGCTCGACTGGGGGCCGTCCAAAGACGTACCCCTGTTGCAGGGCCAGATTCGAGGCCTCCAGGAAAGGGAGATCAATCTGGTTGTAGTGGCACAGGTTATGCTGATTAGGCGCCTCCTGCCCTGCAAACGTCGCCCCCTCCGCCTGTGGGAATTTAATCCGGAGGGGCCACGGGCTCCCCAACACTTCATGGGTTTGACGCCCGTGGAGATGTACAAACTGTTCTTCGGATCGCAAGAGATGCATCCGGACTTGACCGAGGATGCTGGCCTAAGCTGCAATCGCCCGGATACTCAAGTAAGTAGCCCTATGTCCGGACACATTTTCCATTTATTTATCATGGGTTTGCCTTTTAACCAGCTATCCCTTGGACAGGAGTGGATAGTGCAAGCAAAACTGATACGGTGTCCGGCCCCCCTCCCTAAGATCACGCCGGATCCCGTGTTAATCAAAATGTTGGAGGTTGCACCTTCGGAGGAGGGCGAAGGGGGGCACAGGGAAACTACCACCTCTGCCAAGGAGGCTTTCAGCAAGGGGGGAATCGAGAGTCCCTCCTTCCAGGGGGAGAAGAGGACCGCTTTCGAAGACCCGGAGGCCAAGGCCTCAAAGCGGGGAAAGAAATCTGCACCGGAAGGTCCTGTGCCGGGAAGAGCCCCGGCCACACTGTCTCCTCAAAGAAATCAGCCCTCCAGCGAGCCGTAAGTAAAAAGGTGGAATTTTGTAATAGGGGACACCCCTGCTTTATTTCTAAGGGTAACCGAAGTTTTCACCTTGTAGTTCGGATCTCAGCCCATCTCAGCAGAGCTCATCTTCGGGGGACCTTCGTCCGGAGATGATGGAGAGCGAAACGCCTTCATCTGCCGCCCCGTCGGGCGGGGCGGACGACCCTGAGGTGTCGTCATGGAGGGTCTCCCCGAGTCCGTCGGGGCCGGGGAGTTCGGCACCGACTGGGGTACGGCCGGTGGAGCTGCAGGATTTTCTCAAGAGGGCGTCTATATCAGAAGATCACCGCACATTAATGAGTATGGTGATTGAAAGGATCTCATCCGCCGAGAGCGGGTTGCATGAGGCCGTCGGAGGTTTGCTGACGGGGCTTGAGGTACGCAAAAAATGACATACCTTTTAACAGTTTTGCAGATGGAGTGCGCCCTGTATAGATAGTAGCCCCTGAGACTTGGTATGCTGTCGAAAGTGACCGCGTGCTGAGGATCATAATCTTAGTTATATAATGTCGCCTTTTCTATGCAGGTGGCGGAATGTTCGATGGCCAGCCGGACTGATGGAGTTGCCGAGCTGAAGCGGCAACTTGACGTTGCGGATGCAGTCATCGCGCTGGGCAATAAACGACTTAACGAGTCGCAAGGTAGGTGGTTGCTCCGCGGTCACCTAGTAAGGGAGCTAATGCCCGTTCATTACAATTTGTATGCTTGATGCAGATGGTGGTGCTGCTGTGGAAGACCTTCGGGCAGAGCTTGCTCGAGCCAAGGAGCAAGCCAGGAAAAGTGATGTGGCTGCCTCGAAGGCAGCGGAAGAGATAAAAGCCGAAAAGGCTGCTCACTGCCGAAGCAGGGAGGAGATGGCCGGAATGGCCGTGAAATTAAAAGATGCTACCGACCGCTATGGGGTTCTTGAAAGAGAACGTCGAGTGGAGCGAGAGGGCCTGAAGAAGGCCGCCGCCGAAGCCAAGGATGCCCGTAGTGCGATGCGGGCTATGAAGGAGGAACTGCGTCAAGCCGGAGACATTGCGGCTGGAAAGCCCTTTCTGCTGCGTAGGAAGTTCACGGATCCGAAGTATGCTCAGTTGGGCCAATTGTGTGGTGTGGAGGATCCTTATCTGGATTTGGCGGCGAGTGCGGCGGACGCAGTCGTGCACTTCCGGAGCCAGAAGGATCATGAAATGGAAGAGCTTTTCTGGTCTCAATTCCATAGTCCAGAGCATCCACTTCTGTTGACTGATCAGCTGGCTGAGTGGGCTGAGCTGAATAGATTGTCTGGACTTGCCATGACGGATGTGGTCGCTCATCTGTGGCCGGAAAGGCCCAAGCCTGAGAGTTATTTTGGCTTGTTGCAGCAATTCCTTGGGGCGGTGCTGCATATCGAGGCGATGAAGCGGTCGGCATGCATAGAAGGTGCACGGATGGCTCTCGCCCGTGTTAAGACATACTGGGCGGAGATGGATGCCACCGCTGTTGCATCCCGGGGTTCGTACAAAGGCCGATTACCCGCCGAGCACTATTTTGAGGAAGTCCTGCAGGGCGCTCGTGTAATAGAGTCGCAGTGCTCGAAAGATGTTATGTTCAAATGACGTGTATGATTTGTGAGATCATGTTTATAATGCAATAGCTTTTTATACTTGTGCGTTCAAGTATTGAACTATCTACTGTGCGGTCGTATATGTATATATAACCTGAAAGATGGCAGTCTTTGGCTTCAGCCCCCACGCACATGGTGCGGGGGTGTTTGCAAAAAGAAAATCGCTCTTTCACACTAAATCCAACGTCTTGGTCCTTTGAAGGAGGTGATAGCGTAGCAAACTAGGCAATCGGACTATAATGCTTTATCACTTTCACTTAGCCATAGGAGCTCGAAGGTGGGGCTACTATATAGCCCCTAGAGGCACCGCGCTTCTCCGAACTCGGGGCGCATATGTGCCTGACCGGGAAGCGGTCCTTCGTCAAAGCGGAGGAATTCTAAACAATCCAGTGGTCGATCGAGTGGTTGACCAGCCTCTCGCTATATCATGACAGTCAGTTTTCGGCTTTCTCTACTGAGGTGCTCGCCCGGCCGAACCGGGGCACAATCTCAGTAGTTCTCCGGGTGCCGCGTTAGCCGATGGTGCGGAACGTAAGGCGGCAAAACACAGGAGCCGGGCAAACCCAACATTTGACCAAAGACATGATTCGGAGCTGATGCATATAAGGCCTAACTCGAGACGCCGAGCACTCCCTGAGGTGTTCGGTCTTTATGATACCGGGCAGAACAATGCCCTAAGCCCCTAGTGTCTAGGTACGGGTGGGAACTTCTGACGCGGCCGATGCCAAAACGCCAGCCTCCTCCTCGGTTATGGTAAGAAATCGGGGGATGTGTATCAACAAGAGACAGTAAGAAAGGTTTACGCAGGGTCTTAATCTGAAAAGAATCCTTGTAACGGGTCCCTGCTGCATGTCTGCGCCTGTGTCTCCATTGTGCCGTATCCTGGACGGGTGTAGCACGCGCTTCATCTGTAAAGGAGAAGAACTTAGTTTGGAAAAAATATCGTGCAAGAGGTGTAATTAAAATAAAGTATGATGAATTTGAGCTTTATTGGCTCTCATTGTTTATACGTGCAGCCCCTTGTAAAGGGGTATGCGGCGGTGAAGCCCCTTGATTATTTATGCCGGACTCGCCTAACCGTGTCCAAGGTTTGAATGACCTGTTTTTAGGGCTTTGACCAGCAAGGTCGGATTAGTGTGCGGCTGTTAATGCAGTCTTACTTTTTCCGTGGTCGAGGAACACTCAGATTTACTCTTTGCTGATATTATGCCGTATGGACCATGCATTTTAAGCGTAAGAGGAGCGTAATGCGGTATTGCGTTAAAGCGGGCGAATGCTTCGCGTCCCAGTAGTGCTTGATAGCTACTTTTGAATGGGGCGATATGGAAAATGAGCTTTTCGCGACGGAGGTTGTCGGATGAACCGAACACGACCTCTAATGGTACAGAGCCTGTACATTTGGCGTAAAGGCCAGGCGTCACTCCTTTGAAGGAAGTGCTGCTATGGTGAATTTCGGTAGGGTCTATCCCCATTCCGCGGACGGTGTCCTGGTATAGCAGGTGCCGCACTATGTTTCTGTGTTATCACATGAAGCGAGTTCACTGTTTTGACTTCTAGTGTGAAAGTCTTATGTTTTCCGGCGTGCTGCTTGTGGGGTTCATCGTCTTCGCTTGGTGTGTCGAACCCCTTGCATTCGGCGTTAAGTCGGCCGGACTGCTTGAAGACCCAACAATCTCTGTGGGTATGGTTTGCAGGCTTCCCGGGGGTACTATGTATTTGACATACCCTATCCAAAATTTTGTTTAGGTTGGATAGCTCGTCACTGTTGTGCTTGAGGGGCAGTGTTTTATTATTCGGCCTAGAGCTTTTGAATCCGGTGTTGACCGCCGTGCTATTTGGGCCATTTTCCTTATTCCGGCGCTGATCTCTTCTGCGTCGTGATTTCCCATTTCCATCCCTGACTTCGGATGTACTCGGGTCGCTGGTGCTGCATCTAGCCAGCCAGTTGTCTTCCACCGCACAAAAGCGGGTCATGAGGCTTGTTAGTGCGGCCATTGTTCTTGGTTTTTCCTGGTCGAGGTGTCTGGCGAGCCATTCGTCTCGGACGTTGTGTTTAAAGGCTGCTAAGGCTTCGACGTCCGGACAGTCGACTATTTGGTTATTTTTGGTGAGGAACCTCTTCCAGAATTTTCGTGATGACTCTCCGGGCTGTTGAGTTATGTGACTTAAATCGTCTGCATCCGGAGGGCTGACATAAGTCCCCTGAAAATTTGCTCGAAACGCATCCTCGAGCTCCTCCCAACCTCCAATGGTATTTTCTGGGAGGCTTTTGAGCCAATGCCGAGCTGGCCCTTTGAGCTTGTGGGGTAGGTATTATATGGCATGGAGATCGTCTCCTCTGGACATATGTATGTATAGGATATAATCCTCAATCTAGACTCCGGGGTCTGTTGTTCCGTCATATGCCTCTATGTTGACGGGTTTGAATCCCGCTGGAAATTCATGGTCCAGTACCTCATCGGTGAAACATAGTGGGTGTGCGGCGCCCCTGTATTTAGGTGTGTCGTTGTCTTCAAACACTCGGCGGGTTGTATTGCTCCCTGGAATCTTCTTTTTTGGCCCGTAGATGGACCTGACCGGGCCATCTTTTTTGCGAGGATCTTTATGTGGATCGTGTGCCGGTTTGTGTGCGGCGCCCCTTGCCGCTCTTAGCCTGTCATCTGGCCGTCTATCCGGCCAGACGGCGTCTTTGGTTTTTGACTGTGGGGGCTCTACGGCCTCCTCGTCAAATTCAGGCAACAACTTGCGCTTCGGGTAGCTCTTCGCCTGGTGGCTATTGCCGTATTTATCTGTGGTATTGAGTACTTTGCTCCATCTCATTCTGAGTGCGTCCTCCGCTGTTTTGAGCTTCCGCTTTTGCTTCTTCAGACTTCTTGCAGTGGCAACGAGCCTTTTATGAAGGTTCTTATGCTCCGGTGGTTTATCGGGCGTGAGATCGTCTGGACTGTTGTTTTCGCCGGGGATGGGTTGCTTGTCCAATCCATCCTGTTCGGATGGTTGCTTGGTGGCATGTTCGTCGTCCACCGCTTCACCCTACTCTAAGGCTGGGTTAGTATGGGTGTCGTTGCTATCGAGGCGGGACTTCGGGTGGCGCTTGCGTCGCCGTTTTGGTTGTTTGTTGGGGGAGTTGTCCTTCGCCACGTCCCGTTGTTCCTCGTTGTCGCTTCCTTTTGGTGTATCCACCATGTATATGTCATATGATGAGGTGGCTTTCCAGTGCCCAGTAGGCGCTGGTTCTTGGTCGCCTCCGGCATCGTCGTCCATACCGTCGATGTCTTCGGAGTCGAAGTCTAGCATGTCGGTTAGATCGTCGACAGTGGCCACTAAGTGGGTGGTGGGTGGGCTTTGAATTTCTTCGTCGTCCGCATCCCAACCGTCCTGACCGTAGTTCGGCCAGGGCTCTCTTGATAACGAGAGATACTTTAGCGAACTCAAGATGTCGCCGAAAGGTGAGTGTTGCAAGATGTCCGCAGCGGTGAACTCCCTGATCGGCGCCCAATCGGATTCGATTGGAGCGGGCGCGGGAGGTTCGGAGTTCGGCGAGGAGTCCGGCACCTCGGAGCCACGAGCTTCGTGAGGAACAAGGTCAGTGTTTGGCTCTATCGCCGTAGAGGTTGCAGCCCCCGAGGCGGTGTCTAGCCACCCGTCCTCGATCTGCGCAGCCGGCTCCGAATTGAAGATCAGAGCGGACTCGTGTGCGGCCTCCAGGGTACTGTCCGGCTGCAGAGCTAAATCATGCCCGTCGTGACAGTGCGGCGCGCTCGGCTGTGGCTCGAATCCATCGAAGATCAAGTCCCCGCGGATGTCAGCCGTGAAGTTCAAAATTCCAAATCTGACCTAACGGACAGGGGCGTAGCTTTCGATCTGCTCCAGATGGCCAAGCGAATTGGCCCGCAGTGCAAAGCCGCCGAATATGAAGATCTGTCCGGGGAGGAAGGTCTCACCCCGGACTGCGTCGTTGTTGATGATCGAAGAAGCCATCGAGCCTATCGGTGACGACACAGAGGAACTCTCAATGAAAGAACCAATGTCGGTGTCAAAACTGGCGGATCTCGGGTAGGGGGTCCCGAACTATGCGTCTAGGCGGATGGTAACAGGAGACAAGGGACATGATGTTTTACCCAGGTTCGGGCCCTCTTGATGGAGGTAAAACCCTACGTCCTGCTTGATTGATATTGATGATGTGGGTATTACAAGAGTAGATCTACCATGAGATCAAGGAGGCTAAACCCTAGAAGCTAGCCTATGGTATGATTGTTGTTCGTCCTATGGACTAAAGCCATCTGGTTTATATAGACACCGGAGAGGGCCAGGGTTACACAGAGTCGGTTACAATGGTAGGAGATCTACATATCCGTATTGCCAAGCTTGCCTTCCACGCCAAGGAAAGTCCCATCTGGACACGGGACGAAGTCTTCAATCTTGTATCTTCATAGTCTTGGAGTCCGGCCGCTGATGATAGTTCGGCTATCCGGACACCCCCTAGTCCAGGACTCCCTCACCCGTTCTCTTGAACGCTTCCGCACGCGATCTACAAGGGTATGTAGATGCATCTCTCTCTCTCGTTGCTAGATGAACTCATAGATTGATCTTGGTGAACGTAGGAAAATTTTTATTTTATCCAACGTTCCCCAACAGTGGCATCATGAGCTAGGTCTATGCGTAGTTCTCTATTGCACGAGTAGAACACAAATCTGTTGTGGGCATAGATCTTGTCAACTTGCTTGCCACTACTAGTCTTATTTTGCTTCAGCGGTATTGTGGGATGAAGCGGCCCGGACCGACCTTACACGTACGCTTACGTGAGACAGGTTCCACCAACTGACATGCACTAGTTGCATAAGGTGGCTAGCGGGTGTCTGTCTCTCCCACTTTAGTTGGAGCGGATTCGATGAAAAGGGTCCTTGAGGGAGTCCTGGACTAGGGGGTGTCCGGATAGCCAAACTATCATCATCGGCCGGACTCCAAGACTATGAAGATACAAGATTGAAGACTTCGTCCCGTGTCCGGATGGGACTTTCCTTGGCGTGGAAGGCAAGCTTGGCAATACGGATATGTAGATCTCCTACCATTGTAACCGACTCTGTGTAACCCTAGCCCTCACCGGTGTCTATATAAACCGGATGGCTTTAGTCCGTAGGACGAACAACAATCATACCATAGGCTAGCTTCTAGGGTTTAGCCTCCTTGATCTCGTGGTAGATCTACTCTTGTAATACCCACATCATCAATATCAATCAAGCAGGACGTAGGGTTTTACCTCCATCAAGAGGGCCCGAACCTGGGTAAAACATCGTGTCCCTTGTCTCCTGTTACCATCCGCCTAGACGCACAGTTCGGGACCCCCTACCCGAGATCCGCCGGTTTTGACACCGACATTGCTGCTTTCATTGAGAGTTCCTCTGTGTCATCGCCGATAGGCTCGATGGCTTCTCCGATCATCAACAACGATGCAGTCCAGGGTGAGACCTTCCTCCCCGGACAGATCTTCGCATTCGGCGGCTTTGCACTGCGGGCCAATTCGCTTGGCCATCTGGAGCAGATCGAAAGCTACGCCCCTGGCCGTCAGGTCAGATTTGGAAGTTTGAACTTCACGGCTGACATCCGCGGGGACTTGATCTTCGATGGATTCGAGCCACAGCCGAGCGCACCGCACTGTCACGACGGGCATGATTTAGCTCTGCAGCCGGACAGTACCCTGGAGGCCGCACACGCGTCCGCTCCGATCTTCAATTCAGAGCCGGCTACGCAGATCGAGGAAGGGTGGCTAGACACCGCCTCGAGGGCTGCAACCTCTATGGTGATAGAGCCGAACACTGACCTTGTTCCTCACGAAGCTCGTGGCTACGAGGTGCCGGACTCCTCACCGAACTCTGAACCTCCCGCGCCCCCTCCAATCGAATCCGATTGGGCGCCAGTCATGGAGTTCACCGCTGCGGACATCTTTCAACACTCACCTTTCGGCGACATCTTGAGTTCGCTAAAGTATCTCTCGTTATCAAGAGAGCCCTGGCCGGACTACGGTCAGGACGGTTGGGATGCGGACGACGAAGAAATTCAAAGCCCACCCACCACCCACTTAGTAGCCACTGCAGACGATCTAACCGACATGCTAGACTTCGACTCCGAAGACATCGACGGTATGGACGACGATGCCGGAGACGACCAAGAACCAGCGCCTACTGGGCACTGGGAAGCCACCTCATCATATAACATATACATGGTGGATACACCAAAAGGAAGCGACAACGAGGAACAACGGGACGTGTCGAAGGACAACTCCCCCAACAAACAACCAAAACGGCGACGCAAGCGCCGCCCGAAGTCCCGCCTCGATAGCAACGGCACCCATACTAACCCAGCCTTAGAGCAGGGTGAAGCGGTGGACGACAAACATGCCACCAAGCAACCATCCGAACAGGATGGATTGGACAAGCAACCCATCCCCGGCAAAATAACAGTCCAGACGATCTCATGCCCGATAAACCACCGGAGCATAAGAACCTTCATAAAAGGCTTGTCGCCACTGCAAGATGTCCGAAGAAGCAAAAGTGGAAGCTCAAAACAGCGGAGGACGCACTCAGAACGAGATGGAGCAAAGTACTGAATACCGCAGATAAATACGGCAATAGCCACCAGGAGAAGAGCTACCCGAAGCGCAAGTTGTTGCCTGAATTTGACGAGGAGGCCGTAGAGCCCCCACAGTCAAAAAACAAAGATGTCACCTGGCCGGATAGACGACCAGATGACAGGCTAAGAGCGGCAAGGGGCGCCGCACACAAACCGGCACACGATCCACATAAAGATCCTCACAAAAAAGATGGCCCGTTCAGGTCCATCTACGGGCCAAAAAAGAAGACTCCAGGGAGCAATACAACCCGCCGAGTGTTTGAAGACAACGGCACACCTAAATACAGGGGCGCCGCACACCCACTATGTTTCACCGATGAGGTACTCGACCATGAATTTCCAACGGGATTCAAACCCGTCAACATAGAGGCATATGACAGAACAACAGACCCCGGAGTCTGGATTGAGGATTATATCCTACACATACATATGGCCAGAGGAGACGATCTCCATGCCATAAAATACCTACCCCTCAAGCTCAAAGGGCCAGCTCGGCATTGGCTCAAAAGCCTCCCAGAAAATACCATTGAAAGTTGGGAGGAGCTCGAGGATGCGTTTCAAGCAAATTTTCAGGGGACTTATGTCCGCCCTCCGGATGCAGACGATTTAAGTCACATAACTCAACAGCCCGAAGAGTCAGCACGAAAATTCTGGAACAGGTTCCTCACCAAAAAGAACCAAATAGTCGACTGTCCAGACGCCGAAGCCTTAGCAGCCTTTAAACACAATGTCCGAGACGAATGGCTCGCCAGACACCTCGGCCAGGAAAAACCAAGAACAATGGCCGCACTAACAAGCCTCATGACCCGCTTTTGCGCGGGGGAAGACAGCTGGCTGGCTAGATGCAGCACCAGCGACCCGAGTACATCCGAAGTCAGGGATGGAAATGGGAAATCACGACGCAGAAGAGATCAGCGCCGGAATAAGGAAAATGGCCCAAATAGCACGGCGGTCAACGCCGGATTCAAAATCTCTCGGCCGAATAATAAAACACTGCCCCTCAAGGACAACAGTGACGAGCTATCCAACCTAAACAAAATTTTGGATAGGGTATGTCAAATACATAGTACCCCCGGGAAGCCTGCAAACCATACCCACAGAGATTGTTGGGTCTTCAAGCAGTCCGGCCGACTTAAGGCCGAACGCAAGGGGTTCGACACACCAAGCGAAGACGACGAACCCCACAAGCAGCACGCTGGAAAACATAAGACTTTCCCACTAGAAGTCAAAACAGCGAACTCGCTTCATGTGATAACACAGAAACATAGTGCGGCACCTGCTATACCAGGACGCCGTCCGCAGAATGGGGATAGACCCTACCGAAATTCACCATAGCAGCACTTCCTTCAAAGGAGTGACGCCTGGCCTTTACGCCAAATGTACAGGCTCTGTACCACTAGAGGTCGTGTTCGGTTCATCCGACAACCTCCATCACGAAAAGCTCATTTTCCATATCGCCCCATTCAAAAGTAGCTATCAAGCACTACTGGGACGCGAAGCATTCGCCCGCTTTAACGCAATACCGCATTACGCTCCTCTTACGCTTAAAATGCATGGTCCATACGGCATAATATCAGCAAAGAGTAAATCTGAGTGTTCCTCGACCACGGAAAAAGTAAGACTGCGTTGACAGCCGCACACTAATCCGACCTTGCTGGTCAAAGTCCTAAAAACAGGTCATTCAGACCTTGGACACGGTTAGGCGAGTCCGGCATAAATAAACAAGGGGCTTCACCGCCGCATACCCCTTTACAAGGGGCTGCACGTATAAACAATGAGAGCCAATAAAGCTCAAATTCATCATACTTTATTTTAATTACACCTCTTGCACGATATTTTTTCCAAACTAAGTTCTTCTCCTTTACAGATGAAGCGCGTGCTACACCCGTCTAGGATACGGCACAACGGAGACACAGGCACAGACGTGCAGCAGGGACCTGTTACAAGGATTCTTTTTAGATTAAGACCATGCGTAAACCTTTCTTACTGTCTCTTGTTGATACACATCCCCCGGTTTCTTACCATAACCGAGGAGGAGGCTGGCGTTTTGGCATCGGCCGTGTCAGAAGTTCCCGCCCGTACCTAGACACTAGGGGCTTAGGGCATTGTTCTGCCCGGTATCATAAAGACCGAACACCTCAGGGAGTGCTCGGCGTCTCGAGTTAGGCCTTATATGCATCAGCTCCGAATCATGTCTTTGGTCAAATGTTGGGTTTGCCCGGCTCCTGTGTTTTGTCGCCTTACGTTCCGCACCATCGGCTAAAGCGACACCAGGAGAACTACTACGATTGTGCCCCGGTTCGGCCGGGCGAGCACCTCAGTAGAGAAAGCCGAAAACTGACTGTCATGATATAGCGAGAGGCTGGTCAACCACTCGATCGACCACTGGATTGTTTAGAATTCCTCCGCTTTGATGAAGGACCGCTTCCCGGTCAGGCACATACGCGCCCCGAGTTCGGAGAAGCACGGTGCCTCTAGGGGCTATATAGTAGCCCCACCTTCGAGCTCCTATGGCTAAGTGAAAGTGATAAAGCATTATAGTCCGGTTGCCTAGTTTGCTATGCTATCACCTCCTTCAAAGGACCAAGACGTTGGATTAAGTGTGAAAAAACGCTTTTCTTTTTGCAAACACCCCCGCACCATGTGCGTGGGGGCTGAAGCCAAAGACTGCCATCTTTCAGGTTATATATACATATACGGCTGCACAGGAGATAGTTCAATACTTGAACGCACAAGTATAAAAAGCTATTGCATTATAAACATGATCTCACAAATCATACACGTCATTTGAACATAACATCTTTCGAGCACTGCGACTATTAAACGAGCGCCCTGCAGGACTTCCTCAAAATAGTGCTCGGCGGGTAGTCGGCCTTTGTCCGAACCCCGGGATGCAACAGCGGTGGCATCCATCTCCGCCCAGTATGTCTTAACACAGGCGAGAGCCATCCGTGCACCTTCTATGCATGCCGACCGCACCGCCCCAAGGAATTTCTGCAACAAGCCAAAATAACTCTCAGGCTTGGGCCTTTCCGGCCACAGATGAGCGACCACATCCGTCATGGCAAGTCCGCACAATCTATTCAGCTCAGCCCACTCAGCCAGCCGATCAGTCAACGGAAGTGGACGCTCCGGACTATGGAACTGAGACCAGAAAAGCTCTTCCATTTCGTGATCCTTCTGGCTTCGGAAGTGCACGACTGCGTCCGCCGCACTCGCCGCCAAATCTAGATAAGGATCCTCCGCACCACACAATTGGCCCAACTGAGCATACTTCGGATCCGTGAACTTCCTATGCAGCAGAAAGGGCTTTCCAGCCGCAATGTCTCCGGCTTGACGTAGTTCCTCCTTCATAGCCCGCATCGCACTACGGGCATCCTTGGCTTCGGCGGCGGCCTTCTTCAGGCCCTCTCGCTCCACTCGGCGTTCTCTTTCAAGAACCCCATAGCGGTCGGTAGCATCTTTTAATTTCACGGCCATTCCGGCCATCTCCTCCCTGCTTCGGCAGTGAGCAGCCTTTTCGGCTTTTAGCTCTTCTGCTGCCTTCGAGGCAGCCGCATCACTTTTCCTGGCTTGCTCCTTGGCTCGAGCGAGCTCTGCCTGATGGTCTTCCACAGCAGCAGCACCATCTGCATCAAGCATACAAATTGTAATGAACGGGCATTAGCTCCCTTACTAGGTGACCGTAGAGCAACCACTTACCTTGCGACTCGTTAAGTCGTTTATTGCCAAGCGCGATGACCGCATCCGCAATGTCAAGTTGCCGCTTCAGCTTGGCAACTCCATCAGTCCGGCTGGCCACCGAACGTTCTGCCACCTGCATAGAAAAGGCGACATTATATAACTAAGATTATGATCCTCGGCACACGGTCACTTTCAACAGCATACCAAGTCTCAGGGGCTACTATCTATACAGGGCGCACTCCATCTGCAAAACTGTTAAAAGGTATGTCATTTTTTGCGTACCTCAAGCCCCGTCAGCAAACCTCTGACGGCCTCATGCAACCCGCTCTCGGCGGATGAGATCCTTTCAATCACCATACTCATTAATGTGCGGTGATCTTCTGAGATAGACGCCCTCTTGAGCAAATCCTACAGCTCCACCGGCCGTACCCCAGTGGGTGCCGAACTCCCCGGCCCTGACGGACTCGGGGAGACCCTCCGTGACGACACCTCAGGGTCGTCCACCCCGCCCGACGGGGCGGCAGATGGAGGCGTTTCGCTCTCCATCATCTCCGGACGAAGGTCCCCCGAAGATGAGCTCTGCTGAGATGGGCTGAGATCCGAACTACAAGGTGAAAACTTTGGTTACCCTTAGAAATAATGCAGGGGTGTCCCCTATTACAAAATTCCCCCTTTTTACTTATGGCTCGCTGGAGGGCTGATTTCTCTGAGGAGACAGTGCGGCCGGGGCTCTTCCCGGCACAGGACCTTCCGGTGCAGATTTCTTTCCCCGCTTTGAGGCCTTGGCCTCCGGGTCTTCGGAAGCGGTCCTCTTCTCCCCCTGGAAGGAGGGACCCTCGATTCCCCCCTTGCTGAAAGCCTCCTTGGCAGAGGTGGTAGTTTCCCTGTGCTCCCCTTCGCCCTCCTCCGAAGGTGCAACCTCCAACATTTGATTAACACGGGATCCGGCGTGATCTCAGGGAGGAGGGCCGGACACCGTATCAGTTTTGCTTGCGCTATCCACTCCTGTCCAAGGGATAGCTGGTTAAAAGGCAAACCCATGATAAATAAATGGACAATGTGTCCGGACACAGGGCTACTTACTTGAGTATCCGGGCGATTGCAGCTTAGGCCAGCATCCTCGGTCAAGTCCAGACGCATCTCTTGCGATCCGAAGAACAGTTTGTACATATCCACAGGCGTCAAACCCATGAAGTGTTGGAGAGCCCGTGGCCCCTCCGGATTAAATTCCCACAGGCGGAGGGGGCGACGTTTGCAGGGCAGGAGGCGCCTAATCAGCATAACCTGTGCCACTACAACCAGATTGGTCTCCCTTTCCTGGAGGCCTCAAATCCGACCCTGCAACAGGGGTACGTCTTTGGACGGCCCCCAGTCGAGCCCCTTGTTGACCCATGACGACAGCCGTTGTGGAGGGACCGGGCGAAAGACGGGCGGCGGCCTCTGCCTGCTGCCCCTGGGAGCGGTGATATAGAACCACTCCTATTGCCACAAACCGAGCTCCTCCTAAAAAGAGCCCTCGAGCCATGGAGCATCAGCCCTCTTGCTTATAACCGCCCTGTCGCACTCTGCCTGATGCCCCTCAATCATCTTCGGCTCCACGTTGAAGGTTTTGAGCCACAGGCCGAAGTGAGGGGTAGTGCGGAGGAAGGCTTCACAGACGACAATGAATGATGAGACGTGGAGGCTGGACTCCGGAGCCAAGTCATGGAATTCTACCCCATAGTAAAACATGAGCCCCCTCACGAAGGGATCCATCGGGAAGCCTAAACCCCGACGGAGGTGAGACACGAACACGACGCTCTCGCCGGGCTCGGGAGTAGGAATAACTTGCCCTCGGGTAGGCAACCTGTGTGAAATCTCGTACGTTAAGTACCTGGCGTCTCTCAGCTTTAGCACGTCCTCTTCTGTGACGGAGGAGGGCATCCACCGGCCTCGTAGGTCGGAGCCGGACATTGTTGAAGGTCGAAGGTACCCGAATCTGGAGCCCTGGGTGTTGGAACTTGGGGCGAGGGGCGGATTCGATTGAGGATTGAAGAAAAAGAATGGGCCTTGATCTCATTATAAAGAGGAAGAATACCAAGAGTCGTCCCGTGATCGTTTGGAACCCGCCTTCGATGGAGGGGGCGTGGCAACGGGCGCGGTTGGGTTACCCACGTCCGTATTTATGAGAATCCCGGAATAAGGGGAACACGAACTCTGCTCTAACAAGACGTGCCAAGGAAACCGCTTCGCTAAACACGCTGAGGTGGTACAATAAAAACGATTCGAGTAAAGGCTTGGAAGTGGTGTGACGTCACGCCACCAAATACGTCAGCAGATTGAACTTGTGTAGATATTACTCTCTCTACAGTGGTATGTGGAATTTATTTTGCAGAGCCGGACACTATCCTGGTGTTCACAATCTTCTATAAATTATTCGGAGAAGGAACCCGCCTTGCAATGCCGGAGACAACATGCGCGCCGGACTCATCGTCATTGAAGCCTGGTTCAGGGGCTACTGAGGGAGTCTTGACTAGGGGGTGTCCGGATAGCCGAACTATCATCATCGGCCGGACTCCAAGACTATGAAGATACAAGATTGAAGACTTCGTCCCGTGTCTGGATGGGACTTTCCTTGGCGTGGAAGGCAAGCTTGGCAATACGGATATGTAGATCTCCTACCATTGTAACCGACTCTGTGTAACCCTAGCCCTCTCCGGTGTTTATATAAACCGGATGGCTTTAGTCCGTAGGACGAACAACAATCATACCATAGGCTAGCTTCTAGGGTTTAGCCTCCTTGATCTCGTGGTAGATCTACTCTTGTAATACCCACATCATCAATATCAATCAAGCAGGATGCAGGGTTTTACCTCCATCAAGAGGGCCCGAACCTGGGTAAAACATCGTGTCCCTTGTCTCCTATTACCATCCGCCTAGACGCACAGTTCAGGACCCCCTACCCGAGATCCGCCGGTTTTGACACCGACAGTCCTTATGAAGGGTAAATAGAAGTTGACAAAATCACGTTGTGGTTATTCGTAGGTAAGAAAACGTTCTTGCTAGAACCCAATTGCAGCCACGTAAAAGATGCAACAACAATTAGAGGACGTCTAACTTGTTTTTGCAGCAATTGCTATGTGATGTGATATGGCCAAAAGTTGTGATGAATGATGAATGATATATTGTGATGTATGAGATCATGTTCTTGTAATAGGAATCACGACTTGCATGTCGATGAGTATGACAACCGGCAGGATCCATAGGAGTTGTCTTAATTATTGTATGACCTGCGTGTCAATGATTTAACGCCATGTAATTACTTTACTTTATTGCTAAACTGTTAGCCATAGTAGTAGAAGTAATAGTTGGCGAGCAACTTCATGGAGACACGATGATGGAGATCATGGTGTCATGCCGGTGACGAAGATGATCATGGAGCCCCGAAGATGGAGATCAAAGGAGCTATATGATATTGGCCATATCATGTCACTACTATATAATTGCATGTGATGTTTATTATGTTTATGCTTCTTGTTTACTTAGAACGACGGTAGTAAATAAGATGATCCCTTATAATAATTTCACGAAAGTGTTCCCCCTAACTATGCGCCGTTGCTATAGTTCGTCGTTTCGAAGCACCACGTGATGATCGGGTGTGATAGATTCTTACGTTCACATACAACGGGTGTAAGACAGTTTTACACATGCAAAAAACACTTAGGGTTAACTTGACGAGCCTAGCATGTACAGACATGGCCTCGGAACACAGAGACCGAAAGGTCGAACATGAGTCGTATGGAAGATACGATCAACATGGAGATGTTCACCGATGATGACTAGTCCGTCTCACGTGATGATCGGACACGGCCTAGTCGACTCGGATCATGTAACACTTAGATGACTAGAGGGATGTCAAATCTGAGTGGGAGTTCATTAAATAATTTGATTAGATGCACTTAATTATCATGAACTTAGTCTAAAATCTTTGCAAAATATGTCTTGTAGATCAAATGGCCAACGCTCATGTCAACATGAACTTCAACGCGTTCCTAGAGAAAACCAAGCTGAAAGATGATGGCAGCAACTATACGGACTGGGTCCGGAACCTGAGGATCATCCTCATAGCTGCCAAGAAAGCATATGTCCTAGAAGGACCGCTAGGTGAAGCACCCATCCCAGAAAACCAAGACGTTATGAACGCTTGGCAGTCACGTGTTGATGATTACTCCCTCGTTCAGTGCGGCATGCTTTACAGCTTAGAACCGGGGCTCCAAAAGCATTTTGAGCAACATGGAGCATATGAGATGTTCGAGGAGCTGAAAATGGTTTTCCAAGCTCATGCCCGGGTCGAGAGATATGAAGTCTCCGACAAGTTCTATAGTTGTAAGATGGAGGAAAACAGTTCTGTCAGTGAGCACATACTCAAAATGTCTGGGTTGCACAACCGCCTGTCCCAGCTGGACATTAACCTCCCGGACGAGGCGGTCATTGACAGAATCCTTCAGTCGCTCCCACCGAGCTACAAGAGCTTTGTGATGAACTACAATATGCAGGGGATGGTGAAAACTATTCCTGAAGTATTTTCAATGCTGAAGTCAGCAGAGGTTGAAATCAAGAAAGAACATCAAGTGTTGATGGTCAATAAAACCACCAAGTTCAAGAAGGGCAAGGGTAAGAAGAACTTCAAGAAGGACGGCAAAGATGTTGCCGCGCCCGGTAAGCCAGTTGCCGGGAAGAAGTCAAAGAATGGACCCAAGCCTGAGACTGAGTGCTTTTATTGCAAAGGGAAGGGTCACTGGAAGCAGAACTGCCCCAAATACTTAGCGGACAAGAAGGTCGGCAACACTAAAGGTATATTTGATATACATGTAATTGATGTGTACCTTACCAGTACTCGTAGTAACTCCTGTGTATTTAATACCGGTGCCGTTGCTCACATTTGTAACTCACAGCAGGAGCTGCGGAATAAGCGGAGACTGGCGAAGGACGAGGTGACGATGCGTGTCGGGAATGGTTCCAAGGTCGATGTGATCGCCGTCGGCACGCTACCTCTACATTTACCTATGGGATTAGTTTTAAACCTCAATAATTGTTATTTAGTGCCAAGTTTGAGCATGAACATTGTATCTGGATCTCGTTTAATGCGAGATGGCTACTCATTTAAATCCGAGAATAATGGTTGTTCTATTTATATGAGAGATATGTTTTATGGTCATGCCCCAATGGTCAATGGTTTATTCTTAATGAATCTCGAACCTAATGTTACACATATTCATAGTGTGAATACCAAAAGATGTAAAGTTGATAACGATAGTCTCACATACTTGTGGCACTGCCGCCTTGGTCACATTGGTGTCAAGCGCATGAAGAAGCTCCATGTTGATGGACTTTTAGAGTCTCTCGATTATGAATCATCTGACACATGCGAACCATGCCTCATGGGCAAAATGACCAAGACTCCGTTCTCCGGAACAATGGAGCGAGCAACCAACTTATTGGAAATCATACATACTGATGTGTGTGGTCCAATGAGCGTCGAGGCTCGCAGAGGATATCCTTATGTTCCCACTCTCACTAATGACTTAAGTAGATATGGGTATGTCTACTTGATGAAACACAAGTCTGAGACCTTTGAAAAGTTCAAGGAATTTCAGAATGAAGTAGAGAACCAACGTGATCGAAAAATAAAGTTCTTACGATCAGATCGTGGAGGAGAATATTTAAGTCACGAATTTGGTACACACTTAAGAAAATGTGGAATCGTTTCACAACTCATGCCGCCTGGAACACCTCAGCGTAATGGTGTGTTCGAATGTCGTAATCGCACTCTATTGGATATGGTGCGATCTATGATGTCTCTTACCGATTTACCGCTATCATTTTGGGGATATGCTCTAGAGACAGCTACATTCACTTTAAATAGGGCTCCGTCTAAATCCGTTGAGACGACACCATATGAATTATGGTTTGGAAAGAAACCTAAGCTGTCGTTTCTAAAAGTTTGGGGATGCGATGCTTATGTCAAGAAACTTCAACCTGAAAAGCTCGAACCCAAGTCGGAAAAATGCGTCTTCATAGGATACCCTAAGGAAACCATTGGGTATACCTTCTACCTTAGATCCAAAGGCAAGATCTTTGTTGCCAAGAACGGATCCTTTCTGGAAAAAGATGTTCTCTCGAAAGGAGTAAGTGGGAGGAAAGTAGAACTCGATGAAGTACTACCTCTTGAACCGGTAAGTAGTGCAGCTCGGGAAAACGTTCCTATGGTGCCTACACCGACTGGAGAGGAAATTAATGATGATGATCAAGGTACTTCGGATCAAGTTGCTACTGAACTTCGTAGGTCCACAAGGACACGTTCCACACCAGAGTGGTATGGCAACCCTGTCCTGGAAATCATGTTGTTAGACAACGGTGAACCTTCGAACTATGAAGAAGCGATGGCGGGCCCAGATTCCAACAAATGGCTTGAAGCCATGCAATCCGAGATAGAATCCATGTATGAAAACAAAGTATGGACTTTGACAGACTTGCCCGATGATCGGCGAGCGATAGAAAACAAATGGATCTTTAAGAAGAAGACGGACGCGGATGGTAATATTACCATCTATAAAGCTCGACTTGTCGCTAAGGGTTATCGGCAAGTTCAAGGGGTTGACTACGATGAGACTTTCTCTCCCATAGCGAAGCTGAAGTCCGTCCGAATCATGTTAGCAATTGCCGCACACTATGATTATGAGATATGGCAGATGGACGTCAAAACGGCATTCCTTAACGGCTATCTTAAGGAAGAACTATATATGATGCAGCCGGAGGGTTTTGTCGATCCTAGGAATGCTAACAAGGTATGCAAGCTCCAGCGATCCATTTATGGGCTGGTGCAAGCATCTCGGAGTTGGAACATTCGCTTTGATGAGATGATCAAAGCGTTTGGGTTTATGCAGACTTATGGAGAAGCCTGCGTTTACAAGAAAGTGAGTGGGAGCTCTGTAGCATTTCTCATATTATATGTAAATGACATACTTTTGATGGGAAATGATATAGAACTTTTGGACAACATTAAGGCCTACTTGAATAAGTGTTTTTTAATGAAGGACCTTGGAGAAGCTGCTTACATATTAGGCATCAAGATCTATAGGGATAGATCAAGATGCCTCATAGGTCTTTCACAAAGCACATACCTTGATAAAATTTTGAAGAAGTTCAAAATGGATCAGACCAAGAAAGGGTTCTTGCCTGTATTGCAAGGTGTGAAATTGAGCTCGGCTCAATGCCCGACCATGGCAAAAGATAAAGAAGAGATGAGTGTCATCCCCTATGCCTCAGCCATAGGATATATTATGTATGCCATGCTGTGTACCAGACCTGATGTAAACCTTGCCGTAAGTTTGGTGGGAAGGTACCAAAGTAATCCCGGCAAGGAACACTGGAAAGCGGTCAAGAATATCCTTAAGTACCTGAAAAGGACAAAGGACATGTTTCTCGTTTATGGAGGTGACGAAGAGCTCGTCGTAAAGGGTTACGTCGACGCTAGCTTCGACACAGATCTGGATGACTCTAAGTCACAAACCGGATACGTGTATATGTTGAATCGTGGAGCAGTAAGCTGGTGCAGTTGCAAGCAGAGCGTCGTGGCGGGATCTACATGTGAAGCGGAGTACATGGCAGCCTCGGAGGCAGCACATGACCTCTTCCACGAGCAAAACATGATCAACACCAGAACTCTATGGGTGTTCGATTCATCACAATGTAACTAGATTATTGACTCTAGTGCAAGTGGGAGACTATTGGAAATATGCCCTAGAGGCAATAATAAAAGGATTATTATTATATTTCCTTGTTCATGATAATTGTCTTTTATTCATGCTATAATTGTATTATCCGGAAATCATAATACACGTGTGAATACTTAGACCACAACATGTCCCTAGTGAGCATCTAGTTGACTAGTTCGTTGATCAACAGATAGTCATGGTTTCCTGACTATGGACATTGGATGTCATTGATAACGGGATCACATCATTAGGAGAATGATGTGATGGACAAGACCCAATCTTAAGCATAGCACAAAGATCGTGTAGTTCGTTTGCTAGAGCTTTTCCAATGTCAAGTATCTTTTCCTTAGACCATGAGATCGTGTAACTCCAGGATACCGTAGGAGTGCTTTGGGTGTACCAAACGTCACGACGTAACTGGGTGACTATAAAGGTGCACTACAGGTATCTCCGAAAGTGTCTGTTGGGTTGACACGGATCGAGACTGGGATTTGTCACTCCTTATGACGGAGAGGTATCTCTGGGCCCACTCGGTAATGTATCATCATAATGAGCTCAAAGTGACCAAGTGTCTGGTCACGGGATCATGCATTACGGTACGAGTAAAGTGACTTGCCGGTAACGAGATTGAACGACGTATTGGGATACCGACGATCGAATCTCGGGCAAGTAACGTACAGATTGATAAAGGGAATTGTATACGGGGTTGCTTAAATCCTCGACATCGTGGTTCATCCAATGAGATCATCGAGGAGTATGTGGGAGCCAACATGGGTATCCAGATCCCGTTGTTGGTTATTGACCGGAGAGCCGTCTCGGTCATGTCTGCATGTCTCCCGAACCCGTAGGGTATACACACTTAAGGTTAGGTGACGCTAGGGTTGTATGAATATGAGTATGCAGCAAACCGAAAGTTGTTCGGAGTCCCGGATGAGATCCCGGACGTCACGAGGAGTTCCGGAATGGTCCGGAGGTAAAGAATTATATATAGGAAGTGCAGTTTCGGCCATCGGAAAAGTTTCAGGGTCCATCGGTATTGTACCGGGACCACCGGAAGGGTCCCGGGGTCCACCGAGTGGGGCCACCTATCCCGGAGGGCCCCATGGGCTGAAGTGGGAGGGGAACCAGCCCCTAGTGGGCTGGTGCGCCCCCCCTGGGCCCCCTCTGCGCCTAGGGTTGGGAACTCTAGGGGAGGGGACGCCTCCACTTGCCTTGGGGGGCACTCCACCCCCCTTGGCCGCCACCCCCCTAGAGATACCATCTCTAGGGCTGGCGCCCCCCTGGGGTCCCTATATAAAGAGGGGGGTGGGAGGGCAGCCGCACCCAACACCCTGGCGCCTCCCTCCCCTCCCTGCTACACCTCTCTCTCCCATAGTTGCTTGGCGAAGCCCTGCCGGAGCCCTGCTGCATCCACCACCACGTCGTTGTGCTGTTGGATCTTCATCAACCTCTCCTTTCCCCCTTGCTGGATCAAGAAGGAGGAGACGTCACGCTGACCGTATGTGTGTTGAACGCGGAGGTGCCGTCCGTTCGGCGCTAGGATCTCCGGTGATTTGGATCACGACGAGAACGACTCCCTCAACCCCGTTCTCTTGAACGCTTCCGCACGCGATCTACAAGGGTATGTAGATGCATCTCTCTCTCGTTGCTAGATGAACTCATAGATTGATCCTGGTGAACGTAGGAAATTTTTTATTTTATGCAACGTTCCCCAACAACAGGATCACAAGTAGTGTAGGCATTGGTGGTAATATGATTCTACTTTCTGTATGGAGCTGGGAAAGTCTGCCTGTTGGATGCCCGAAGAGCGTCAACTTTAATCCTTGGGATGAAGATGGCGAATTACGGCGCCCCACTTGGGCTTACAAGTGGGATGTGGTATCCGAGATGACGAACGATGTCAATCTCATGTACCAAAAGTACATTGCCGAGTTGGACATGATTATGCCTAAGCAGGTAACGAGGGCATTACTTCAGTTATTTCTCATGCTTGCCTGAAAAATAGTCATCAATGTTGCGTTGTTTCCCTATTTCATAGGTGGTATGGCAGCCATATGGCGCCAATGACAGAATTGGGTACACCGAGGAGTTTGTCATCAACCCGATGTGCTTGCGGGATAGGGATCTCTGGCTTATGCGGTGCCCACTGATATGCAACTAGGCGGTTGAGTTTCATTTGCCACATCGCGTGTATCGTCAGTTTGGTCTGTTCTAGCCTCACCCGCCGGAATGGGTGGACACGGACAAAGCACTTCATAGGTAAGAGAGCATGAACCGGATCGACTAAGCATCGCCACTCCTTCTTGATTGTGCTAATGTTTGGTTTTGTACCATGCAGGTTGGACAAGAGAAAGCAGCGGAAGATAAAGGACCGGGACAAGCATCATGCATCATATGTTACCCATTTCCATCTTAGTGTGGAGCAAGCTCGTAATAGTGCACGCGGCCAGCTTCGTGAGCATAGCTCACTTGCTTTCGATAACTATCTACGATGGTTTCTTGAAAATGCTCGAGTTGAGATATCCCGCTGGCATACAACGATGATATTCTTGAAGAGCCCGTAAACTTTGAGGATGTATCGAAGTGGCGGTACAACAAAGATGTCAAGGAAGGGCTAGGAGTCCCTGCTATTCCGGTGGTTAACTATGTGGTAAAGTGTTCCCTTCTTTACTTTCCCGTTGACTGTATTACACATTGTCGTTATCATCCGCGGTGCAACCACATGCTCTATAGAAGTTTGCACAAAAGTGCCTCATGCACCATCGATGGTGCAACTTTGTATGTCCGGGAATGTCAACCACCACCACATTTAGAATTCCTGGATGGCGATCTGATATGACACAAATTTCCCTTTCAGTCGGTAATACCCTTGTTCTCAATTGACGCAAGAACCACTCCCATTTATCATTGTTCTCCACCTCAACCAAAGTGAAAGCCAAAGGCAACACCCGGTTATTGGCATCACTTGCTATTGCAACCAATAAAGTGCCCTTGTATTGTCCGGTCAAGAACGTGCCATCAATGGCGATAACGGGCCGACAATGCTCAAAAGCCCTCACGCATTGCTCAAAGGCCCAAAATGCACGTCCAAATACTCGGACGGTCCTCCCGTTGTGAATCAATGTTTGGTGCCCATGAGGCTCGAGCACGTGAACCATGCCTCGGTTTGTGGCGGCCATAACTAACAACAACCTAGGGAGTCGGTTGTATGCTTCCTCCCAATTGCCATACAACATCTTGAATGCGGCTTGCTTCGCCTTCCATGCCTTGCCGTACTTCACCTTGTAATGAAATATGGCTTTCACAAGGTCAATGACACTCTTGATGCTCATTGTTGGAAGTGTGGATATTTGGTTGGAAAACCTATAAGCGATGAACTCGGACGTGAGTTGTCTGTGTTGTTAGTACACAAGCTTGCCATCCGCATTCTTGTGTCAACACATGTGACTTGGTACACAACTCACTATGCGCCAAGTGGGACCTCCTTTCCATGACCTTGCACGCACAATCCATGGACATCTTGGCACTTCACATTTAACCGTGTAACGCACATTGACGTCCGAGTTGGCCACTCTATGTGGACAATAATGCGTAACCGAGTAGTTGTCGAGCCACATCTTCAATTCCAAGAAGGATTCAAACTCACAACCGGGATATATCCCGTTCTTGCCATCTTCCAAATCACGGTGAGAACTTGGCCTAGCTCCAAGAGATATACATCTGCCACCATCTACAACAGCTTCATCTGCGAGACTAAGATCCTTGAACAATGGTGTCTTGTGATCCCGCCCGAATATCTTCTGAAATGCTTGGGCCTCCTTGGGCGTGAACCCCTCCTCATCAACCTCTTCATCGGGACCATAGTCATCGGAGTCTGATGCATATGCACAGGAAAAAGGAATGGATTGGTCCATTGTCTCTTGCACATGATATTGCTCGAGATCACCCACATTGTTGTCATGGAGATCAACTTCGTTGTCATGCTCCTCGTACTCATAATTGTCCTCTTCAAAAGCTTCGTTTTGGTTGTTTGAAACCGGGATCAATGTTGGCCAAACTTGTTGTGTCAAATGAGGTTCACTAACTTAGATCTTGGTTCACGGGTTGGGGAGTACTAGCAACCAACGGGGAGGGGTTCCGGTTCAAATCCAAATGCAAACTAGACTCAACCTTCTTGGAGGCAAATAACTCAAGAGCCTTGTCTACAGATTCCGCAACCGTCTCCTTGTGTGCAACCCAACGTTGCTCGGAGTTCACACGCATTGTCTTCCAACGAATGTGCATTCCAAAACCAACATTATGCCTTCCCTCGAACTCAACAACGTCACTTGGGTCCATCCAATTCAAATCCTTCATCACTTGTTCCAAGATATTCGCATAGCAGGACTACTCTCAAACACCATGTCAAGCTCATCCGGGTCCGGCTCAACATTGCCTTTCAAAAAGGCCTCTTTATCCACATGATGAACATAAACACATGTTCTTCCCATCCCTACAATAATCAAAAACACACATATATATGAAACAATAAGCCCTAACATATATATGAAACAATAACCCTAGCATATATATGAAACAATAACCCTAACCCCCACTTAACAATAATCACAACCCTAACCATAGCATACCCTAACAACAACATAAAACACACATAGCCCTAACCCTAGCATAGTATGAAGCCTAACCATACCAAATTAGCAAAGAAACATAACATGATTCAACACAAATTTCCAAATCCAAGCCAAAACTAGGGTTTCCCCAAACTAGCAAGATTTAAGCAAATGTGACAATTCGTATGGATGAAAAAGAGGGGATCAGAGGAGATTACATTAGGGGAAGGGGGGTTGGCTTCGAAATCCACGGTCAAATACTCTGGATGTGCAAGATTTGAGAAGGGGAGAGGGGGAGAGAGGAGGGGCGCAAGGCTCAGGGTTTGGGTGGGGTGGGGTGCGGGGTGGGGGTGGGTGGGGTGAGAGGGTGGGGCCAGCCTAAGTGACAAACAGACTGTGCAGCGCCCTATGCTTCAGGCGCTGCACAGCTGGATGTGGGGGCGCCCCTGACCCCGGACTGCCACGCTGGCCGGGCATGCGGCGCCTAAGTCAAAGGCGCTGCATAGTGCAGTGCAGCGCCCGGCTATCGGGCGCCACACAAAATGGTCAGCATGTGAAAATTTTTAAGAGCAGTTCAGATCGTGAAATTGATTTCGTCTACGGGTCAAATATGTTTTTTTTTCGCTCCCTCGCTCACACACAAACATGGGGCCCCGCCACCTGTAACGCCACTGCCACATCCTTTCGGGCTCCGGGTCATTCCTAACTTCCGTTTAGAGGCTTTGTACAAAATCGACCGATCCAAACTACAATTTCAGTCACCTGATCGATAACAAAAACACAAGGAAGATGGGGAAAATGAGAGACGAGAAAGCGGTCAAGAAGGTACACGGGCGTCAGTGAGTGTGCGAATAGTAAGCGAGGCTCTGGCACAGATCCTGATCGCCTCACATGAGGGGAGAGGCGAGGAAATGCGTTCAGTTCCCACATGCCAAACCCTGCCACTGCCACCACCCTCCTCTCCCATCTCCACCCAGCACCCAGCCGCACGCACAAAACGCCCTCCGTTCGCGTACCACGCCCAACGCCGCGCGAAACCACGGCGGAAACGTTCGCTGGGAAACGGCGGGGAGGCGTGGGGGAGACGAGACGAGAGCGAGACCCCGTACCGTACCGCGCGCACCAAACGCCGTGCCATGTAAATACCACACCGCAACGCAGTTCGCAGCTCGCTCGCGCACCGCAACGCACCCACCCACCGCACCGCGTCCCGATGCCCCAGCCCGCCAGCCCAGCCTGCTGCTAGTGCGGCCGCTAGCTCTGTAGTTAGCTCGCCATGTCGGCGTCGTCGGACCCCTCGCCGTCCTCCTCCTCGGCCGCGGCGGCGGCGTCGGCGTCCCCGCTCGCCGCCTACCACGCGCACCCGCACCACCCCCACCCCCACCACCTGCACCTCTCCACGCCGCCGCACGCGTACCCGCCCGCGGCGCCGCCCCCTTCCCCGGCGTCCGCGCCCAGGGACTACCGCAAGGGCAACTGGACGCTGCACGAGACGCTCATCCTCATCACCGCCAAGCGCCTCGACGACGACCGCCGGGCGGGCGGGGGCGCGGGCGGCGTGGCCATGGCGGGCCCGTCCTCGCCGCCCACGCCGCGCTCGGCCGAGCAGCGGTGGAAGTGGGTCGAGAACTACTGCTGGATCAACGGCTGCCTCCGCAGCCAGAACCAGTGCAACGACAAGTGGGACAACCTCCTCCGCGACTACAAGAAGGTCCGCGACTACGAGGCCCGCCGTGCCTCCATCGCCGCCGCCCCGTCAGCGCAGCCGCAGCCGCAGACGCCGCTCCCGTCCTACTGGACCATGGAGCGGCACGACCGCAAGGAGCGCAACCTGCCAACCAACCTCGCCCCGGAGGTCTACGACGCGCTGCTCGACGTTCTCTCCCGTCGCGCGGCACGCCGGGGCGGCGCCGCGATCGCGCCCGCGGCTCCAGCCCCGCTCGCCCTGCCGCCTCCACCCCCTCCCCCACCACCGCCACCCTCGCCGCCGAAGCCTCTCCTCAATCAGCAGCAGCAGCAGCAACAGCAGAAGCAGCACCGTCTTCACCCTCAGCCTCCGCCACTTCTCCAGCTCCCGGCGCCCGTGGCACAGCCGTCGGTGCCGTCGGCGACGTCCGTTTCCGGTAATGCTCGGCGCGCGCCCGTTCCTACTTAACCCAAGCATCCGTCACTAGCTTAATCTATCCATGCATTGTTTAGTAATGTTCTTCAACTGACACGCGGGCCCACGCGTTATGATTGGGCTGGCAGATACTTAATCTAGGAGTACTTGCATTGAGGGCTGGCGTAATTATTTACCTCATGCGTTCCGCCGGGGCGTCACGTGATCGCTTTTTAACCTTTTTACTGTGGGTTATTCCCCCTCCCTCCCGGCCGGCCGGTGGCACCGTGGTAGCGGTAATAATGTTGGGTCGCCGTGCCTGCTGGAGTAAAGCTGCATGCAGTCCACGCACGGGAGTAAAGTTGGCCCAGAATCCAGCTATTTTCAGGGGTTTAGCTTCAAGAAATATTATACTTTGACACGTAACAGTACAGGAGTAGTATTGTATTGTAATGCTCGGTGCCTCTGGCATCTACCAGACTACCACTATAGCTATAGTTAGATAGGCCTGAGATGCTGCTGCTAGTGTATCATCTTTGCATGCAAACACTTTAAAAAGCCTGGGAGAAATCCATTCGGCGAAAGCCTGAATCCTTGGAGCAACTGACGAGCTCGCAAGCATGCATGCGAGAAAGAAAGCACCTTTCCCGCCTTCCGTTTCCAATCTTCTTCTCTTCACTTCTCGTGTGCACTTTTGTTCTTGGTTTGCTTTGCTTTGCTTCTGTCCAGTACAAGTGCTAGTGTGCGTGCAGTGTACATTGATTCAAGAAGCTAAACTAATTGTTGTGATGATGATCTTCTTGACAACCTTTGGTGTGTAGCCGAGGAGGAGATGACGGGGTCGTCGGAGTCCGGGTCGGACGGCCTGGACCTGGGCGGGATGTCGGGAGGCGTCGGCGGGAACGGCGACGAGCCGGAGGCGAAGCGGCGGCGGCGGGCGGAGCGGCTGGGGTCGAGCGTGGTGCGGAGCGCGACGGTGCTGGCGCGCACGCTGGTGGCGTGCGAGGACCGGCGGGAGCGGCGGCACCGGGAGGTGCTGGAGCTGGAGGAGCGCCGGCTGCGGCTGGAGGCGGAGCGCAACGAGGTCAGACGGCAGGGCTTCGCGGGCCTCGTGGCCGCCGTCAACGGCCTCTCCGGCGCCATCCACGCCCTCGTCTCCGACCACCACGGCCGCAGCGGCGACTCCTCCAGGTGATCATCAGCCAGCAGTTACTTTTTGCACCATGAAGCCTGCAGAGCAAGCGAGCAAACGCATGGAAAGATATGACACCGTTGGCACCAAGATTTGGAACGGGGTTGATGGATTCTTCGGGTCAAGGGACCGGGATGTAATTAAGGGCAATTGTTGGGAGGCTGGGCTGTGATTGAGCTGTAGTGATGACTTAGCTAGAATTTCATTTGGTCCGTAACGGTATATTATGATCGAGCCAAGCCGTTGCATGTCCATGTCGCTGTGCACAGTGGCTGTGATGTTGGCGTTGCTGGGGTTTTCTTCGGGTCTGTCGGTCGTGGACCGTGATGATTAGCAGCCTAGCAAGGTCGCTGCATGCTGTCACGTGATCACCGGCAGTAGGGCCCACATGCATCTCTCCCTCCCTCTCTATAGGTCAAGTGCGTTAAGCTTTTGGACGGAATGCCGCTTTTGCCCTCGTGTTGCATGCATGCACGCATGATCCTATCATGCCTGCATGTCACCTACGCAACCTACTTGTGGCGTTGTATCGGATCGGGTCGTACTACGTACATCGGTACATGTATGATTGTTCAACGACGAGTGTACTCAATGCAATCACCTGCCTATCTACGCCCGTCCCGTGGACTTGACTCGTGTGCCTAACGTGCCGTACGTACACGTATCTTGTGGCCACGCTCCGCTGTCGTCGATCTCTCCCCGTAAAGGCAGCTACCATACTGATCATGGATCGTGCAACATATCTTGCGAATTAAGTAATCTGCGACACGCTGATGAACTTTACAGATGATATGAAGAAGACAAGCACAATGTACAATACGTTTACATATGAGCTACTCTAACTGATAACTATCTACAGGCGGCCGGAAGATCAGCTCAACTGGTTATTGTGGGTGGGTGTCTGGGTGAGGCTAAATTTCGTGTTTTGACCCTTTTCTGAAACCTATTCAAGATTTGACCCTAGTTTGAAGAAATTTCGAGATCTGACCCGTTTGCTACCGCCAGAGTTCATGGCGGTAGGGTCTAACAGCCTACCGCCAGGGATTTTGGCGGTAGGAAACATCGCTACCGCCAAACGGGCTGGCGATAGCCTGCACAACCCTACCGCCAAGGTGCTTGGCGGTAGGCACGAGCACACACTGTGTTCAATACTTAGGAGGTTTTTGGTGGTAGGGCATGCAACCCTACCGCCAAAGTCCTTGATGGTAGGCTGTTATACCCTACCGTCATGGTTCCTGGCGGTAGCAAAAGGGTCAGATCTCAAAAATATTTCAGACTAAGGTTAGATCTCGAATAGGTTTGGAAAAAGGGTCAAAACACGAGATTTAGCCTCTGGGTGAGGTTAAACTTCAAGCTAGCTGACCTACGTAGCTTTTTTTTTAGGTGAGCTGACCTACATAGCTTGGGCCCTGAATTAGCAGAGCCCGACATGACAATGCCAAGCCTGAGCCCTGCCTTCGGCCCAAGATAAAACGTTGAATTGGAATTCAAAAACAAGGTGAACACTTTTTAATTGATAATCAAATATTGACTCTTTCCTTATTTCTGAGGTGGCAGATCTGAGTAATATTGGGTGTTGGACCGCTGAGAAGATTCTGACACATGTACCGCTGAGAAGATTCCCACTGGTCATAAGCACCATACATAATATGCACAAATCTCAAAACTAAGAGACTTCTTATTTGTTCTAGACTCTTTCATATTTCAATCATCTAATTTTTCTTTAGTAAAAGATCCCTCTTTTAAAAATTTATTGCTCCCTCCGATCCATATTACTTGTCGCTCAAACTGATGTATCTAACACTGAAATACATGTAGATACATCTGTTTGAGCGGCAAGCAATATGGGTCGGAGTAGTATTGACGATGCACAGTATGCACAGAAATACAAACACTTCTCATTTGTTCTACGAATCTTTCATACCTTAACTTAAAAGTAGGTTTAACAATAAGGACTGTGAGAGCAAGGAAAATGGAAGGAGGAGTAGTAGGGCTGAGAGGGAGGGGGGGGCATGGTAGGTGCGATCTTGATGCTAGTAAGGTCGATGGCGATCGATGACCATTGGAGCCAACAAGTAGTTATCACCTTTAGGCTTAAAAGTAGGATTGGTCAGGGTGTAGTTGGATCTTGACTCGGCGTTAACAGCGATGGAACCAAGAAGTGGGTTGTAGAAAAGAAGTGTGAAAACCAATGAAGAGGAGGAATTGGGTGTTTACAGAGAAAGAGGTAGGCGGTAATTCATGGTGCGCAAAGGGTAGCCGGAGCACGCATTACCTTGTTGAACGAAGAACTACTTTCCTTGTGAAAATAAAATCAGAACATATATAATTAAGTCCCATGTCCTTATGAACTTGCATTTGAAAATGCCCAGTTTTGCATACACTATGGAACAAAATACAAGTTTGTTGTGTTTTGTGGAATTGATATTGTTTCTATTAGTTTTTTTTTGGCCGAGACGCGGAGAAGTTTGTTTTTCAATGAAACTTTGGAAACATGTTAGAGACCTGAATATGTAGTTGCTTACCTGTTTGCGGGCTATTTTCACAATGCCGTCAACCATTTTCACCCCTATTGATATGATGAGCTATATTTTTTTTAACATGATAAATCACAGATCGCATATACGCTGACCCCCATAGTCGCACGCACTGACATCCACTCCCTGTGAGCTATCTGACATTGCAAGAAAGGTGAAGGACCTGAGGGCCAAGCTCCGGCGCTGATAAAGTCAGCGACGGAGGGACTCCGAAAGCGGCTTCGAGGCGTGTACGTGCATGCATGGATGGATCAAAAACAGCGAGGCGACGTGCGAAAGAAGGTACGTGCGTACTACTAAAAAGTGCTGGTACGATTAATAATGTTGCGGATTGCTAGTCTTGTCGTGTCGGTACGCTCTCTATATATGTGTGTGTGATGCGTTGGTCAAGGACGACATACGTACGCCAGCCGGGTCTGCATGTTTGGACCCCTCGGCGTGCATCGGCGGCATGCAGCGACCGACCGCCGACCCGACGCGACCCCATGCATGCGTCGCGGCGCCGGAAGTTTTAAGTGGTCTAGTTGGATGCATGCATGCATGCAGCCGGAGCGATCCAATTAAACGCGCTGCCGTAGTTGCCTGGGCCGGCCCGGCGGGAGCCCCACACGCGGGCACGCCGACGCCGGCCGGCCGGCGGTAGACACTTGCGCGTGCATGGCGCATGCATTTCTAGCTAGTCTAGTTGCTGGATTGATTTGACAATAAAATGAGTAGGACGCTATTATATCTCTAATGTAGTAGAAGGACGAAGCAATCGAAGACATGTTTTAATCATTTTTCCAAATAACGGGCCTCCTCCTCTACATGTCTACGGGACACAAACGAGCGTACCTTTGTTAGACTGTATTTAAACGTGTATATTGTAACGTTGTATACCACCTCATTATATATATATATATGTGATAGGCCACCCCTAGAGGGTTGTGCCGGTTCCCCCCAAAGCCTATTGTCTTACATGGTATCACGCTAGGTTACGTCCGCTTCCGCCTAAAAACCCTAAAACCGCCGCCGCCGCCGCCACCGCCGTCGCCGTCGCCCGACTGCTATGACATCCGCCGCTGCGTCCGGCTCCACCGCCACCGGTTTTCTGCCGGCCTCCCTCGCGGCACTTCTCTCGAGGCCGCTGGATGCCGCCTCCCTTCAGGCGCCGATCGGGACACGAAGCGTCGGCTTCCTCTTCGCGCTCCCGCTGGCTGCTACTTCGCCCGGGCAGGCGCTTGTGGCCCACACCGCCGCCGCCCCGTCAACCGCGGCTGTCGCGCCCTCGGCCACTGCGCCGCTGGTGGCGGAGGACGTCGCGCTGGCAGGCTTCGCGGCGTCAACCGCGGCCATCGTGCCCTCTGTCGCTGCGCCGGCTGCCCCTCTGACTGTCTCCACGGTGGTCTCACCTCAGCCAGTCTCCTCGATGGGATCGCAGCCGCCGCCGCCGTTTCACTTCGGCCATCTCATCACCATCAAGTTGTCGTCGGACAATTACATCTTCTGGCGCGCGCAGGTTCTTCCGCTTCTTGGGAGTCACTATCTGCTTGGCTATGTCGACGGCTCTCTCCCTTGCGCTCCTGCGCTGGTTGACAACGTGCACGATCCGGTCTATAATCCGGCTCACCGTGTCTGGACAGGGCAGGATCAGGCGAACCTCTCCTCCATCCAGGGGTCGCTCTCTCCGGCCGTTGCTGGGCTTGTTGTCTTCGCCAAGACGTCCCACGAGGCATGGACTATTCTTGAGCGCTCGTTTGCGGCACAGTCGCAGGCTCGTGTATCTGGGCTCCGTCGCCAACTTGGGGAGTGTCAGAAGCTTGACTCCACCGCCACTGAGTTCTACAACAAAGTCAAGAGTCTCGCCGACACGCTGGCCTCCATTGGACAGACCCTCACCGACTCCGAGTTCAACTCGTTTATTGTCAATGGTCTTGATGAGGAGTATGACGCCCTAGTCGAGATCATCAATGAGAGGGGCAACTCCACGCCCATGCCAGCACACGAGGTTTTTTCACGCCTCCTGCTTACTGAGCAACGAGTCGAGACGCGCCGATCCAGGGGCAACGGCGCCCTCTCGGCAAACGCCGCCACCAAGGGTGGTCGCTCCTCTGCTTCATCCAGGGCTCCTTCGGGGCAGTCACCACCACCCGCCTCGGCCCCTCCTCCTACTGCGACGCTACCAGGGGCTGGCGGTTCACGTGTGTGCCAGCTTTGTGGTCGCGATGGGCACTGGGCCTCGAAGTGTCACAAGCGCTACCAGCGGGGTTTTCTTGGTCTCGGCAATAACGGGAAGGATACACGCAACTTTGCTCGTCAGGTCGCCATGGATGATCGTCCGCCGCCGCAGAAGCCACAGGGACACACTCAGTCCTACTCCATTGATCCCCACTGGTACATGGACTCTGGAGCGACAGAGCACCTGACCAGTGAGATGGGGAAGCTTCACACTCGTGAACCCTACCATGGCTCCGACAAGATCCACACCGCCAATGGAGCAGGTATGCACATCTCTCATATTGGTCAAGCATCACTTCTCACTAGACATGCCAATAGGAGTCTTCAACTTCGCAATGTTCTTCGAGTTCCATCTGTGACACGTAATCTTCTTTCAGTTCCTAAACTCACTCGTGATAATAATGTGCTTTGTGAATTTCATCCTTTTGATCTTTTTATTAAGGACCGGGGCACGAGGGACATTCTTCTTAGTGGGCGGCTCTGCCAAGGTCTCTATCGTCTGGAGCATCCTGGCGTCGCTCGCGTCTTCAGTGGAGTTCGGGTATCTCCGTCACAGTGGCATGCTCGTCTTGGTCACCCGCCACACCTATTGTCCGGCATGTTTTGCGTCGTCATGAGCTTCCTAGTGTGTCTAGTAATAAAGATGTAGCAGTGTGTGATGCTTGTCAGCAGGGAAAGAGTCATCAACTTCCTTTTTCGGAGTCCAGTCGTGAGGTGAAACATCCTTTAGAACTTGTGTTTTCAGATGTATGGGGTCCTGCTCAGACTTCTGTTAGTGGTCATAATTACTATATCAGTTTTGTTGATGCTTACAGCCGCTTTACCTGGCTTTATCTTATCAAACGTAAATCTGATGTGTTTGACATTTTTGTTCAGTTCCAAAAACATGTTGAACGCCTTCTCAAGCACAAAATTGTTCATGTTCAGTCGGACTGGGGTGGCGAGTATCGCAACCTCAACTCCTTCTTTCAGTCGCTTGGGATCACTCACCGTTTAGCATGTCCACATACACATCAGCAGAATGGTTCAGTAGAACGTAAGCATCGTCACATTGTTGAAGCTGGTCTGACTCTTTTGGCCCATGCATCTGTTCCGTTTCGTTTTTGGAGTGATGCTTTCACCACTGCATGTTTTCTCATCAATCGTACTCCCACTCGTGTTTTGAATATGAAGACTCCCATTGAAGTTCTCCTTAATGAACAACCGGACTACACCTTTCTCAAGGTGTTTGGGTGTGCTTGCTGGCCCCATCTCCGTCCATATAACAAGCGTAAGCTTGAGTTTCGTTCCAAGAAGTGTGTTTTTCTTGGTTATAGCTCTCTTCATAAAGGATACAAATGTCTTCATGTGCCCACTAATCGTGTCTACATCTCTCGGGATGTTGTGTTTGATGAGCATGTTTTTCCCTTTGCCAAACTCCCTGTGTCCACTACCGAGCCACCTGTCATGCATTCATCCTCTGTTGCTTCTGACCAATTTGATGATGTTGCATATTCTCCTCTATTGTTGCCTAACCATGGTGCAGGCACTGGTCGTGGGGCTCGTTTGGAGATTCTGGAAGTGCCATCTTCCTCTTCGTCGCCATCGCCTTCATCCTCGGCACCTTCTGTTGTGCCTGAGGAGCACATGGCGCCCCTGCATGGCCTCGGTTTCCGTGCTCATGCACGGCCGATCGACGTCCTGGCCCGGTCGCCTCTGGCTTCTGGGCTGCCTTCGCCATCGTCGCGCCCTGCAACCCCGCCGACTGGGCCGGCCTCCTCGGTCCCCGTCTCGCCCAGGGCGTCGGGGCAGTCATCACCAGGCCTGGCCTCGCCCGCCCCTGCCTCGCCCAGGGTGTCTGGGCCCTTCTCACCAGGGCCGGCCTCGCCCGCTCTCGCCTCGCCAAGGCCGTCTGGGCCGGTGTCACCGGAGCTGGCCTCGCCCACTCTCGGTTTGCCCATGGCCTCTGAGCCCCTGTCGTCGGGCCAGTCTTCGCCATGCAGCCCGGAGTCGTCTGTCCCGAGCTCGCCTGAGATGATTCCTGCATCTCCGGCGACCGTCACGTCTCCGTCACCTTCGCCTCCGCCGGCTCCTGCTGCTGCTCTGCGTCCACATACGCGCAGTCGGAGTGGCATTTTTCAGCCTAAGCAACGTCACGATGGCACAGTTGCTTGGTTAGCGGCGTGCATGTCTGCTGCTCTCGCAGATCCATCCTCTGAGCCACACACGTATCAAGCTGCTATGCGCATTCCTCATTGGAGAGAGGCCATGGAGCAGGAGTATCAAGCGCTTCTTCGCAATCAGACATGGACTCTTGTTCCTCCATAATCACGGGTAAATGTCATTGATTCCAAATGGGTTTTCAAAGTGAAGAGGCATTCTGATGGGTCCATTGAGCGCTATAAGGCTCGTCTGGTTGCTCGTGGTTTTCGACAGCGTTTTGGACTTGACTATGAAGACACCTTCAGTCCAGTGGTCAAGCCTACTACCATCAGACTTCTTCTCTCTCTGGCTGTTACTCGAGGTTGGTTTCTTCGTCAGCTTGATGTTCAAAATGCTTTTCTTCATGGTGTCTTGGCGGAGGAGGTTTACATGCGCCAGCCTCCGGGTTTCTCTGATCCGGATCGCCCTGATCATCTCTGTCGTCTGTCCAAGGCAATTTATGGTCTGAAGCAGGCTCCTCGTGCTTGGCATGCTCGTCTTGCAATGGCTCTTCGTGCTCATGGTTTTGCATCATCAACTGCTGACTCCTCATTGTTTCTTCTTCAAAGGCCTGAGGTTACTATGTACTTGTTGGTCTATGTAGATGATATCATTTTGGTCAGCTCCTCTCAGTCGGCTGCTACTGCGCTTGTTCGCTCACTTGGTGCTGATTTTGCGGTCAAGGACCTTGGGAAGCTTCATTACTTTCTTGGTGTGGAGGTTACTTCTCGTGCTGCTGGCCTTGTTATGACGCAGAAGAAGTATTCTCTGGATTTGTTGCAGCGAGCTGGGATGCTTAAGGGCAAACCGACGACTACACCCATGTCTACCACTGATAAGCTCAATGCTGTTGATGGTGTGCTTCTTTCTTCTTCTGATGCGACAGAGTACAGGAGTATTGTTGGTGGGCTCCAGTACTTGACGATCACGCGACCAGACATTTCCTATGCTGTTAACCGAGTCTGCCAGTATCTGCAGTCACCCCGTGACACTCATTGGTCTGCTGTTAAGCGGATTTTGCGCTATATTCGTTTCACGGTGGCTCATGGTTTGCATATTCGGCCGTCTGACTCTGGTTGTCTTTCAGCATATTCTGATGCAGACTGGGCTGGCAATCCGGATGACAGGCGATCCACGGGGGGTTATGCTGTCTTCTTTGGCTCTAACCTGATTGCCTGGAGTGCTCGGAAACAGGCTACTGTCTCGCGTAGCAGTACTGAGGTTGAGTATAAGGCTGTGGCCAATGCCACATCAGAGATCATCTGGGTACAGTCCTTGCTTCAGGAGTTAAGTATACCTCAATCACAGCCTCCTGTTCTTTGGTGTGATAACATCGGTGCTACATACCTTTCTGCAAATCCGGTATTCCATGCCCGAACGAAACACATTGAAGTTGACTATCACTTTGTGCGTGAACGTGTCTCTCAGAAGCAACTACAGATCAAGTTTATTTCTTCCAAGGATCAACTTACTGACATCTTCACCAAGCCATTGCCTTTGCCACAGTTTAAGACTTGCAGGCGCAATCTTACCCTTCTAGATTCATTAGAAAGTAGCTAAGATTGAGGGAGGGTGTTAGACTGTATTTACATGTGTATATTGTAACGTTGTATACCACCTCATTATATATATATATGTGATAGGCCACCCCTAGAGGGTTGTGCCGGTTCCCCCCAAAGCCTATTGTCTTAAAACCTTGTACTCTGTACATAGTTTTTCCAGCGTCTCGTCGACGTACTTGACGGCCTTTCCGTGCCGTTCTCCCTCCCGGCGAAAAAGCGACGGGACGTCTCTAGCTAG
The DNA here is from genome assembly GCF_002162155.2 of Triticum dicoccoides. Lineage (NCBI taxonomy): Eukaryota > Viridiplantae > Streptophyta > Magnoliopsida > Poales > Poaceae > Triticum > Triticum dicoccoides. The sequence goes on from NC_041383.1 coordinate 786,283,205, forward strand.
TACGTCCGGCCAGCACAGGACGGTGGCGCGCACGCACGTACGGTGCTACGGCCGGGCGCCTGTGACGGCTGACGAGATTGCCCCTCGCTCGGCCGGTTGTGGGTGCGGCGCGGGAGATCCTGTGTGATGCTTCAATGTGGGCATGTACTGGATGTAGCGTGGCTCGGTGGCTGCCTGGATCGGACCCCTGTTTTGTCCGCTTCCGCGCGCACCCAGGAGCGAAACCCAGGACGGGCCGTGACTCCTTCTCCGGACCGTATAGGGGCAATTTCGTCTGAATTCTTTGGCGCTGCTCTGGTTGGCTGAGGGGTGAGTGCGACTGTTCAGCCAGGTTCAGGCTGCATGCGATGTCAAATGTTTAGCTTACTGTAGAAGATTATATGGAAACGTAACTAGCAGTAATCTCGGCTTTGTGGCTTGTTTTTACTGTTCAAGACAAAGCATGCAGCGCTGTGGAGAGGAAAGGGGCCGGCATGTGGACCGCGGTTCGTTAAGATAGATGGTGCGGGAAGCATGCTTTGCTAGATTCAGCAAACCGCTTTGATTACCTGGTACGCATCAACCCAGACCACACTCAATCATTACCACTGTTCACGTACCCTTCTTGGTAGTACGTACTCCTTTGGAGGGAGGAGAGGATCCATCCCACGCTAGCAACCTTGGCCCATTATCAGATCGACAAAGTTAAAATCCTGCCGACTGTTGGTTTGCAACAGATCCGCACTATTCGGATGACGATCATTCTGAATCGTACGGTCGCGAGAGTACCTGGCGTCGTGCCCGCGCGCCGTGAAGATTCGCTTGCCTTTTATTCCATTTCTCACCGCCCGCAATTATTGGATCACATTAATCATCTTCGCGCTAATTAGTGGATCGGCTTAATTATCCTGATCTCCTTTAAATACGTCTCCTAATTTTATGCATGCAGATTTTAACAAGGATTATCCCGATCTTCTCTTTAACTGCGCCTCCTAATTTTTTGCAGGCGTATTTAAATCATAATTTCGGTCAGGATTTTTAGGAAAGTAACTGTCATATTAATTTGGGCCTCCTAATTATATGCATGCACATTTAAATTGTGATTTAACGCAAAAATACATGTGTAGCGAGGGATTCGAACTCTGGTTGTTTGGTTTAAGCTGTAGCTAGCCAACCAATAAATCCACGATCTTTCTAGTGTTTATGTTCAAGACAACTTGTATTTGATCTGTTGGTTTGAACTACTATTGAATTGCCAAACTGACAAACAACAAAATCGACCAGAATTTTTAGAGAAAAAAATTGACCGCTCAACGCTCCAACACATATGAGATCTAAGCGAAGTTGAGTGAATCAGGATTTCAAATCTTTTACCCTCTTTCGCGCCAGAATCGTGAAAGAGAGGATGAGATGTGTTGTCTCACTCGAAGGCCTTATCATGCTAACTTCTATGTGATCATCGCATTGCAGACCATATAACTTACTTACAAACATCATGATAACTTTTGACCAATGGGAAAAAGTTATTGAAAACAAACTCTGGTAACTTCTTTGTCAATAGCATGATAATTTATGCACCGCAAATATGATAACTTATGTACAAACACCGCGATAATTTTTTTGAACATGAGAAAAAAGTTGTTCGCAAACACACTCCTGGATTCTATGTAAATAGCATGGTAATTTACGCATCATACACGTGATAACTTTCGTACAAATATTGCAGTAACTATTTCCCGAGGAAAAAGGTTGTTTGTAAAACATACCTCTAATAACTTGCGTGTAAATATCATGATAACATACACAACCAGAGCTGATAACTAACATTTAGACAATGTGGTAACTTTTCGACTTCGAATAAAACTTCTTAAAAAGCATACCCCGTAACTTCTGCACAAGTAGAATGATAATATGTACATCTCAGAGATGATGACTTACGTACAACACCCCAGTAACTTTGACCAGGGGATTTTTTTAATATGGCGTGGGACGAAAAAAAAAGACTCCCGGTAACTTCTCATGGTAATATACGCATCACAGAGTAGATAACTAACGTAGAAACACCGCGGTAATTTTTTTGACCCCGAAAAAAAAGTTGTTGAAAAACATACCCCGATAACTTCTGTAAATAACATGGAAATATACGCACAATAGAGGTGATAACTCGCTTACAAGCACCACAATAACTTTTGACTAAAGTTTTTTTAATGTAAAGCAAATAATTTTGTGTAAATAACATGATAATATTCGGCCGCATATCTGATAACTTCCGTACAAACATCATAATAACCTTGGACAGGGCAAAAAAGTTGAAAAGCATACACTCGATAATTTTTGCGTAATTAACATGATATTTTACGCACAATAAACCTTATCATAGGTGGCCAACGAGCCGTCTCTGGCACTGCAAGGCCCGACACACGCCTAAACGGGCATGGCCCGGCACCACCCGGAAAAATTCGTTTTATAAGAGATGGCACCGATGCTAGACTATAGTGTTACAAACACGATAATTTAATTACAAATACCATGACAAATTTTGACCCGGACAAAAAAATGTTGAAATATACCCTGATAACTTCAATGCAAACATCATGATAATTTACGTATTGTAGACGTGATAGTTAGGTTGCCCAAATGTGATAACTTTTGACCTGAAAAAAAATGTCGTCGAAACATACCAACATGGGATCTAGTTTCGAAGATCTCGTCGAGACAATTTTTTTATGTGAAGATGGAATTTGAATCGGAGCGATGGTTTGAGCTACAAAACATTTTAAAGTTTGAAACAGAAAGAATCTTTTGCTGACATCATTTTTTTTGTCTCCTAATTTGTATGCATGCATGAAATCCAAGTGAGCACGTTTGCATGCTATTCCTCCGTCGTAAACACGTTAGCTAGTTTTTTTTTTGAGTAACCATGATTAGCTAGTATAAAAAGTAGAATTAGGTGAGTGATTAGTTGGAAAAGGAAAAAACAATCGTTCGGATCTATTAGTACTATCTTCCGGACGTCTGGATTAGTCATGTCCTTATCCGATTGGGTATTCTGCTCCTGCAAATAAAAAAAATTGCTACTAGCTGTTAACTAAACGATTTCGCAACCCCAACGGTTTCAAATAGCCCATGCAACGCTTACAACAGGCCAACGCAATCAATCATTGCTTTGCTACCCCTCCTCCTCCCGCGTGGACTGCTAGCAAATGATGGATGAATTTCGCATCCTAATATTTTTTTTACTGGTAACAGTAGTGCTGCCTGGCGTTTGTACGGGGCACATCACGGCGTCGGGCATCTTTGCGGATGGAGGGACGCTGGCCGGCGGTAGTGGCCAACGTGCGTCCTTTTACAGTGTCAGAGCAGAACAGAAAAGGTCGCTGACAGGCTCAGCTGGGCTGGGCTGGCTGTCACGGCGCCCAGGGCCGTATAGTCAAAGCCCCCTTGACCGGAGATCCGCAGACGGTTGCCAGAGATGCCATTCGATTCGATTCCGTCGCCCTCCTCCCCAAAATGCCCCTCCAACTCCGGTGATCACTCCTTCTCAAGTTCTCATTAAAGAAAAAAAATCTCTTGATGTAGTACATGGGGTATGAATGACTGGACTGCCACTCTACCAGCAGGCCGCCCGTATGATACTGTAGGTGCACGGTACACGTACGCTGCTCGTGTCATCGACTCACTTGGCCATGAATGCATGTCACCTCCTGCCCGGCCGGTTGCCCCATCGTATGCATGCATGGCAGGGTTTGTAAACCGTATGGGAGAGAGCTTTGCGTTCACAAATTCATCTTTGGTAAAATGTGAGCGTCCAAGAGTGCATGCCATGCTGTAGAAGTTGATGGCATTGCCATCGTATCGTATGCCACACAACGTAGGCAAAGTACATCTGGCGCGGTGCCTAGAGGCTAGAGGGATGCTATGTGTGTGTGGTAGGCCCTACACGTGCGAGTACAAGTGAGCTTGGCATTGGATGCTAGCGAGGGTGGGAGGGAGAGCTCCACTCACAGGAGAAAAGGCACGCAGTGGATCCGGCCGGCGCATGCAAGGCTGTGAAAACGGGCGGGCACGACTCTCCACGCACGCACGCACTATACAACCTTTGCAGGTGCAGACAGTGGCAGGGAGGGAGGAGTCCGTTTCCGTTTATTCATGCTCAGGCTCAGCGGACGGCACTGGGTAGATCGGACAAGGGCCGAAACAGCGCGTCATGCTTCCAAAGCGCAGGCGTAACAGTGGCGGCAGTACGTTGAATGAGGTCCGTAACAGTAGTGGCTCGAGGACCCAGACAAGTGCGTGATCGATGGATGGATGGATTGACGCAAGCCCATGGCCCGGGCCCCTACATGCATGGCTAGCCCCGCCGGCTGCATGCACGCTGGATGCATCAGCGTCGCCCTGTTTACTTCATCTCAGATGAGAGTGCCTCGTTTTTCTCCAAAAAAAAAAGAGAAAATCTCAGGATGAGAATGAGGAAGAGATCGTTAGGCAAGTTACGGACGGATGAGCATGGCGTCGCAGGCAGCTAGCGAACTAGCTAGTGGCGCGTCGGTCGGATCGGAGATGGACCGGTCGATCGATGCCGCCCCCGAGCATGTATAAATGCGGCCGGCCCAAACCAACCCGATCTCTCTCTCTCTCTCGGCTGAGCTCGAGAGAGAGGGACAGAGGCCACAGCTGCAATAATTCGCGTGGCAGAGCGGGAGAGGGTGGGGGTTGCAAGCGAGTGAGTGGCGGGGCGACACCGGCCAATGCAACAGCAGGCCCGTCAGGCAGAGCCAGCGCATCAGGAGCGCAGCGCAGGGCATGCAAATCATAAGCCCCACCCCCGCTCTGCTGCCGGTCAAAGCGCTGCCGCTACCCGGTCAAAACACCGCCGTTCTCCAATCAGCTCAGCTAGGCCACCACATGCGAGTGAGCGACACGGTCCGCGCACAGGCACGCGTCCGGTCCGACAGCGGTACCGCCTCCGCCATTAACCGCCGTGGTGGGATCGATAATTGACGGAGGCAAAGCACGTCTGATCGATCCCATCACCGTCGTCATCTGCACGAAGTTCCTTTTTCCAGTCACGTCCGGGTTAGTTTTAGCTCTGACAAAAGCAGCAGATTGTTTGACAGTATAACAAGGAGAGAGGATCAGCCAGTAAAAACCACTAGCACTCGGTACTAGCACGAGTCGCTATGAATAATATGTGCATCAAGTCGAACAAGTTAAAGTCCTACTACAGGGAGGAGGGGGGTCTATAAACAAAACATGACCGACACGACACGACGACGAAGAAACATTTTTCACACTTGAGCTGCAAGCCTACCAAGTCTACGACCACAGGGAGTGAAAAAAAAGAGGCGAAAAGTTAAATTAAAATCCTCGCGAAAAGGAACTAAACATACGAAGCCCACCAAGGAATGGCACGATTTGCAAGATGATGGGGCCTTGTTAACATGGGCCTAGTCCCACAAGAGGTTGATCATGGAGTTGGCCAGCCCGGCCTCCTTGAAGGTCTGCTCGCTCCCGTACTGCAGCTTGTTGATGGCCGCGCCCGGGATGGGCTGCCCGAAGTGGAAGGCCCGCTTCTCGCCTTCCTCCACCTGAGAGGAGCAGAACGACCACAGCAGCTGCGCACACAGAGAGAAGAAAGCATCAGGTTACCATCAGAGAGACAAACTTCGATACTGAAGGTGAGGAAACTGATTTCAGCTGTGTGACCTTGATTGGGTCTGTGTGGAGGAAATTCCTCTGGATCCTCCGGCCGTCGGGCAGCCGGACGGCGACCCTGCAGAGAAGGTCCCTGCTCACTTTCGGCTCTTCGGGTAGAGGGGGATACTCGATCTTCACGCTCAAACTCGGCTCCGTCTCTTCCACGGGGTTAGGCTTCTCATCAGCGGCATCCGATCCCCCGGCTCCTTTGTTCTCCTCCAAGGAAGCCGCCACCGCCCGTGCTAGTTCTTCATCTTCACTCTCTACAGCTGTTTTACCTGAAGGAGGAAGGTCGTGAGGTAACCGCAAAATGGCAAGGTGACATGCGTATTGCAGGCATCCAGATGCTTACAGAAAGGATAAAAAGGGAAAGAGGCACACTAGCTGTGCCTGACATAAATAACAACTCGTTTGTTTCAAAAAAGAATGAAGAACGACTCAATATGATTACAGGAATTTGTTTCCTGTGATATAAGTATGTACATCAACAATCATAACAACTGCAGAGATTCATCCATTTGTTTCTGTTATGGCCCTATGTGTTGGTGCTACCTAATATTTGTTACACATGTCGCTCTTACAAACTAATCTGGGTCAGTGCTGACCAGAAGCAAAAATCGATATAGCCTAAAATCGACAATGACATCCATCCAGGCATGTCTTTACTTCCAATTACAAACAACAGGGGTATCATTGTTGACATATAAAAAAAACTTTTCTTAGAATAATACCTGAGAATCCAAGACTCAAAAACATATTACTGCACCATCAAACTAGCAGTGGCTTTTAATTCAGGAAATTAAATGAAAAGAATTCCCCATGGGAGGCTCTCAGAGGCTGGATGATACAAAGGTGAGGAACCAAAGACCAGCTCATTTGGTGAAAGCATCAACGGTACAATGAAAACACACCACACCAAGAGCTAGAGGGCACCTCACATGTCCCGTGTGCTAATTTTTAAGAATTGGACATCTATCCAAAAGATTTGAAATTATGGTATTTTGGAAGCCATCTATCTAACAGATGAGATATGTCATGCAAATACTACCCACCTTTTTTTTCCCTTCTATTTCATCCGAAAGTTAACACTTAAAATATACTCCTTCCGTCCCATAATATAAGACGTTTTTTGACACTACACTAGTATCAAAAAACATCTTACATTATGGGACGGAGGGAGTAGAAACCAATAACATGGATCCAGAAAATGTAAAGAGTGAACACAGCGGAAGCAGGATGTTACAAAAAATGTGACTTTTCTGGATAATATAGTCAACACTGCCAGTATGGAACTAGCTAAATCCACATAAATAATACCTTGCCTAACCATAGAGGTTTCCTGGTCAACTTTTCTTGGGCGTTTTTGAGGTTGAGCAGCATGGTGCTCCTTTGGACCTTTCTCCAGGTAAGGCATCAGATCCTGTGTACAGTGAACATGCAGAAAATAGTAAGGGGTGCTCGTGTCATAACAGTATATCCACCTAGTATTTGAGCATCCGCATTGTAGAGGCTACTGCCAGTCTACCACTGCAGAGCAACGCGAGATGGAAGATAGGGCTGCGAAAATACCTCCAGCAAACTGTCCGGGTAAACCATTCCACTCCAACCACGCATTTTTTGTCCAGTGATGGGGTCAATTAGGAGAATGGCAGGAACAGAGACCAAATGGTAGTAGGTGCATACCTTCCTCCCCTCACCGGTATCTTGATAAACCTATGTTTAACACGATACAACATATCAACAAAAAACTGAGAAGTGCACAGCCACAGATATAGTTCCATCTAGGGGGAAAATTGAACCATATAATTAAAACTTTTTTTGTTGTCAGTATATTTTCTCCATAGTCCATATGTGTACATAGAGGTCAATTTAGAATACATGCAGTCAAACATTCTAGTGCTTTGATCACCGATACACAGAGAACACAACGAGTACTTCACATTTTCTACAAGAGTTGCATGAATCTTGAAGCACTTGACTGGTTAAGTTGGTGGACTTCAACTTTGCTTTGTTAGCAGTTGTGCAACCATAGAAGAGCGAAGCGCAGAACGGCAGAAGCACCCCAGTACAAATAATATTTATATGTACCAAACGGGAATGGTGTTAGATTTATCATCAAAGCACTGTCATCATGCCATGTCTTAACAATTTTCTTGCATATATAGTTACAAGAAACAACAGATGAAAATGTCTAATGTACTGTGTTGACGTCCCCAATAACATTTATCAAGGTACCGATGCAAGTGTGATTATAACACATGGTAGATGAAATACAAATTTAGAGGTTCAGATCCAAGCAGACATGGAAGGAGAATGCAAGGAGGACCCAACCTGCCAGAAAATCAAGTTTGACCTGATTGTTTGAGCCACCGCTTCATTTGCCCAAGTGTCTCGATTAAGCTTCAACAGAGAAAAGATCGACAGTCAAAACATTAACAAGGCATAAAATGAAGGGTCAGCAGCATAAATTGGCATGAAATACAAAAATAAGACAGATTACCATGTGAGAGCTGAACTCTTCTGTTGACTGCAAATTGATCAAGAGCCACTTGTCTAGAGAAGAGGCCTCTAACTTTGCCTACATCGACGGGATTCATTTAGGGTAAAATAAAGAAATGAGCAATAGATAACTTTGAAGAACTAGCAAATTAATACAATTAAATCTACAAGTGCCAACTGAAAATTAGTTCAGGTGTCCATAAACAATGAATATGAGACAAAACTATCTCAAACATTTCAGCGGGTTTTATTTTTTCTTTGGTAATTAACCAAATTACTAGGTCAAACTAATTGTATAACAGTAAGGGTTCAATCAGGCAACGGAGGTAGCATTTGTATATTACATGTACTCTTCCATGATAACAGTTCATATGTCATTAATAGATCAAAACACATGATATGAAGCCCAAACAGTGTGTGGATGCGATGCAGTATTGCCGGCATAGTCAAAACATAACTGTGGCTGACACAGATAACATTGTCAAAGAGAGAATATAACAACACAATTATAGGACATGCAGCAGACCTTGTCAAATGGTCCATTGAACATCAAATCGAAAGGTGGGCGATATAAAGAAGCCAGATTATCACGAGAACTGGATGTGGCATTCTGTTCAGAATCCCAAGCAGATTGTCTTGCCTCCTCTTCAAAGTTACGAAATGCAACTGTCGCATTCGGCCGGGTCCTGAAAAGAAGTGACCAGAAGGTTACAAAATAATATTGCAGCGCAGTATTGAAGGCATCAGAAGTCAAAGACCCTAATATCTCACAAGTGTCTGGAAAAGCCACATACATTCGATACTTAAACCAACAGGTACTTTCTTAAAGCATGCCAGTCAGTACGACAAAACTCGCATCACATCATGAAGCACTCGCAAGCAGTGTTTTTCAATTAATTGCAGGACTAATTAAAGCAAACTATACGGAGAAATAAAACCCCATACCAATACTGTCATAAGCAGGTAACAAGCATAACTTCAGCTACAACATAAATTGAAATTTTGACATCAGTAAAGGTCCCCGCATTTAGAAAAAATACTTGTCACCAAGCTTCAAGAATCTTTGCATGTGTCTCTATTTGATTTGCAATAGAATTAAAACGAGGGCACAGTTGGTCAGTATCTGAGGCTCCATTCGGGTAATGCAGAATGCGGCAGATAACATAAGTATGAAAAGATTAGAGGGCGGTTGGTCAGTATTGGTTGCCAGCTGCTACGACACTCCTTTTGCTGCCGATTGTTTGAACTTTCCATTTGTTTTCCATTATGAACTGATGTTCTTGTTATGCAAATTAATGGAACCCAGCTCCCATTTGGGAGGCATATGGGAAAAAAAACTGACAACTAAATGGTCGGTCACAAACTACTGGAAAGAGATTTTTGTGTACAATACGGGAAAGTGGGAGATCTAGCTGCAAACTGTTGCTTCCAAATATTAGGATAGCTCCAAGAGCAATATTTGTATAACCAGAAAAAAAAGAGCAATATTTGTGTGGATTCTACTAGTGCAACAAACATAAGGATAGCTCCAAGAGCAAAATTAGTATAGGCGTGTGGCATTCATTGACACCAATTGAAGACGTTCTTAGGACATTTGCAGGCAATTCTAATTTCAACCTTACCTTAAAAATCAACTTTTGGGGAAAAGAAAGATTAAAGTAAAGACAAATGGAAGCTTCAACTCCCTCAACCATGTTAAAAATCGTATCTTGGAATTGGAATCCAAGCACAAGCCCCACTATGAAGCATGTCCTGTCTGATCTAAGCACTTCAGCAAGTAATCCACCTTTAACTTCTAGTAAGGATTAAGGAGAGTGCTCTACCGAGTCATGGTCGGGACAATTTTGTACCACGAATACGGTCATGGTCGAGACAATTTTGTATCACGAATAAGGTCATGGTCGAGACAATTTTGTACCACGAATACAGCACATTTTCATGAACAATAGAGGAGCACATAGCAATTCCGATAATAAATCTGAAACTTGGCGGTGGCTACACATAAATAACAGGACAAGATGCTACCACACGAAGTCGCAAGCTAACGAAACGCCATTACTTACACAATCATCGGGGTGTCGCCGTAGAGAGTCTCGCGCCTCACAGGCAGCGGCGCACGGACGTCGCCGTCGTCCCCCAGCCCCTGCAGCATCCCATCTTCAAGCGCGGCTGCCGGCGGCGGATGGAACCTACAACATCGCAGCACACGGTAAGCACACTCGTACCAACTAAAAAGGAGCCTGGTCACGGCACGGCCAGAGCCAGAGCCGCGAAACCCTAGGAATGCCGCACCGGCTGACCAACCTGAACCCCTCCTCCACCTCGGCGGCGGCGGCCGCCGCCGCCAGCGCGGCCTCGGCGGCCGACTGGGCCGGCGGATGCGCCCCGGCGAGCGCGGCCTCCCCGTCGATGTAGAAGAGCTGCAGCGCCTCCTCGAGATGCCAGCTCGTCATCTGCGAAAGACATTTGCAGCGCCGCCGCCGGCGGATCGCGTGAGTCGGACGGGCTGGGCCGGGGGATCGAACCGATCGGGAGGAGGGGAGGGGAG
>NC_041383.1:786294554-786323726 GCF_002162155.2 Triticum dicoccoides
GGAGACGAGGGCGTCCTTCTCGGCGGGCGTCGGGGGAGCGCCGGCCATGGCGGGCGGCGAGGTGGCGGGCCCGCGCTGTCGCCCTGTGCTGTTTGTGTTTGGTCGGTAGGGTTGGCAGAGGGGGGTGGGGTGGGGTGGGGTGGGGTAGGAGTGGGAACGAAGCCAGGGGGAGTGGAAACGTGCGGCGTAATGAGGGAGAGGAAGACGGATGAGGAGGAGCAGGTGGGGTTTGTGTGGGCCGCTGGCCGTCGGACTGGGCCGGCTCGGAGATGTGGGAGGGGAGAAATAGCCCAGGTCATCATGCCAGAATGCTAGACAACCAATGCAGACAGGAGATTGGATCTCCAAGGATGCCGGAGGCTTCGCGATCACAGAGAAGACAGGAGAAGGAATCAGCGGAGGATCTGCCGGCAAGGCTTACGTTGCAGGAGGAGGAAGAAGATGATTTCATCTGGGAGGAAGAGCTGCCGGACATGCTGGAACCGGCGAAGTGGCTTGCCATCGTTCGAGTCCACACACCGAAATCTTTCAGCCCTAATGCTACATGAGGGCGGCCTGGAATCCAGCAAAAACAGTGGACTGGAGGAAAATCAAGGGAAACCTGTTTACGGCACAGTTTGTTGTTTGGGCGATTGGAATAAGGCTATGGCCGAGGGACCGTGGTTGTTCAGAGATCAGGCGGTGATTATGCAGGAGTATGATGGGTTTAAGAACCCCGATGGCATCAAACTTCTTGCTGTTTTTTTTGGGAGTTTGTGAGGGTCAAGGTGAAGATTGACATCAACTCCAAAATCAAATGCTTCGTTACAGCCAAGAAGGGAGAAGAGAGAGTCAAATATCAGATCAAGTATGAAAAGCTTCCAACCTTTTGCTACAATTGTGGTGAGTTTGGTCACTGGCATGAGGAGTGCGGAGATGGAGAGCACGATGAAACAAAGTTTGAATGGGGGGATTTTGTGCTAGTTGACAACTTTCGTTTCAAGCCGGCCGGTCGGGGGAGCTTTGGAGGACAAAGGGGCCGTGGAGGACAATGGGCAGGTGGCCGAGGAAGGGGGAGAGAGCCCTACAACCCTAATCAAAGCTGGCGTTTTAATGCTAGACAACCAATGCAGACAGAAGAGAATAACAACCCAGGAGGGGCTGAACAAGATGTAGAAGGAGCTGCACCTCCTTCAGAAGATGTGATAGTTAGCCATGGCACCCAACTTTCAAATAAACGCCTGTCGGTTGAGAATGCAACGAGCCCAACAGCAGAGGTGGTGGCTGCAAGTGATTCCCTTGCGCTGGTGACAGTGGAACAGTACGGGGTGCCTCCACTTCCACCGGTGTATGTTTCCCCTAGAAAAGAGTGCAAGCGACCGAAGAAGGGAGGGAAGGAACAAGCTGCAGATATTGATGGGTCACAGAAGATCAGGGAGGAAAGCATGAAGGAGAAGATCACGAGTGCATCATCGGCGGGCTCCCCCGAGGAGTGCCGCCGGGCACAATGAGTATCCTGAGCTGGAACTGTCGCGGCACGGGCAAAGCGGCGACAGTTAGAGAACTTCGCAAAATCGCGAATAATTTTGCCCCTACCCTCTTTTGTATTGTTGAAACTCAGATTGATAGATCGAGGGTAGAAAATCTGGCTGGAAGTATCGGTTATGACAATGGATATGCTGTTAGTAGTCAAGGTAGAAGCGGAGGACTAGGGCTGTTTTGGAAAAATACAATAAAAATTGAGATTCTTGGCTTTTCTGTGTATCATATAGATTGCTCGGTAGAGGAACCTGGCAGCGATCCATGGAGGATGACACTTTTTTATGGAGAGGCACAGACTCATTTGAGATATAAAACCTGGGATGTTTTGAAAGGAATCAGTAATCTAAGCGATCTCCCATGGGTGTGCATTGGGGATTTCAATGAAGTGCTACATCCAGACGAGCAACAGGGTATAGGAGAGAGAAGCAATGCCCAAATCCAGGGGTTTCGAGATGTTGTTGACGTGTGCATGTTGATGGATATAGGCTACCAAGGCCACTTCTGGACATTTGAAAAGAAGGTTACAGGGGGAAGCTATACCCGCGTCCGACTAGATCGATCTCTGGCAACTGCAGAATGGAGTGAGAGGTTTCCAAATGCACATGTAAAACACTTAGCAGCACCTACTTCGGACCACTATCCTATGTTGTTGGAATTTCAAGGGAGGGCACCAAAATACAAAAAGGGTTTTAAGTACGAGCTAATGTGGGAAACACACGATGAATGGAGTGATACAATCAGGTCTAGCTGGACAAGTGATCCGGTGGAGTTTATGGCAGATTTGAAAGCAAAACTGAAATGAGTGTCGGTGCAGTTAGGCTCCTGGAACAAAAACACCTTCGGTTCAGTTCGGAAGGAGATCAAAAGTTTAAAGATGGAGCTAGACCAACTCCGTAATGATCCAAGCAGAACAGCGCCAACACGCATTGAGCTGAAGATCAATGAAAAATTGGTTGAGTTTTATGATTTTTTTCCAAAACTATGACGTATTTTGTAGCAATTTCGGAAACTATAGCACAGAATGAAAAAAAATGCAAAACTATGACCATGTCGGCCACGTGGAGGCCGAAAAGGTAGTTTTCGGCCAACTGTTGGCCGAAGTAGTGTTTTCGGCCGTGCCATGGCCGAAAAGTGCTTGAGCTGGCCGAAATGGCTGTTTTCGGTCTACACTAGGCCGAAAAGTACTTTTTGGTCTACTCTAGGCCGAAAAGTACTTTTTGGTTTACACTAGGCCGAGAAGAACGAGAGAGAGAAAGGAGAGAAAGAAGAACAGCAGCGACACAGGAGGAAGAAGCCGCCGCTCGGGCTTATCCAGCCTTTTTGGCCTACGGGTGGCCGAAGTACACTTCGGCCTGGGCTGGGCCGAAAAGGGCCCATTTCGGCCACCAGCTGGCCGAAGCTACTATTTTCGGCCGGGCCACCACCGACAGCAACTCTTCGGCCCACCACAGCCCGTTTTCGGTCAACCGCGGGCCGACGTCCTCTTTTCGGCCGAAGGCTGGCCGAAAAGTCCCTTTTCGGCCCAAGCGAGGCCGACAGGGTCATAGTTTTGCATTTTTTTCATTCTGTGATATAGTTTCCGAATTCGCTTCAAAAAAGGTGATAGTTTTGAAAAAAAATCGAGTTATATCATAGGGAAGAAATAATGTGGAGGCAACGTTTGAGGTTGGAGTGGCTCTCGGCAGGAGACAGAAATACTCGGTTCTTTCACCTAAGGGCTAGTGAGAGAAGGAAGTGGAACATGATTAAGGCCTTAGCAACATCATTGGGTGTGATGACAGAGAACCAGGGCGAGCTAAAGGCTATGGTGACAGACTTTTATAAGAGCCTATACACAACAGAAGGTGTAACTGGGGTAGAGGCTGTTTTAGCAAGTGTCCCGGTAAAGGTTACAGATCATATGAATGCCCATCTTCTTGCGCCATACACAAATGAAGAAGTTAAAACAGCCCTCTTTCAAATGTTTCCGACGAAGGCACCAGGGCCGGACGGGTTCCCAGCCCACTTCTATCAACGGCATTGGGACATCTGCCGGGATGAAGTTACTAGGGCCGTCCTGAGAATCATCAGAGGAGAGGAAAGTGTTGCATGCGTCAATGACACGGTACTGGTTCTTGCCCCAAAGTTACTAAATCCGACACTACTCTCCCAGTTTCGGCCTATAAGCCTGTGTAATGTAATATATAAAATTGCTTCCAAAGTAGTTGCAAACAGGCTCAAAGTCATCCTCCCAGACATCATATCTCAGGAACAATTAGCGTTTGTCCCAGGCAGATTGATCACAGATAATATCATATGTGCGTACGAGTGCCTGCACTTTATGAAAAGAAGCAAAGCTAAATCCAATAGTTTTTGTGCTTTGAAGTTAGACATGATGAAAGCCTATGATAGACTGGAGTGGCCATACCTTAGAGCTATGATGGAGAAATTGGGGTTTGCACACCCCTGGATTGATACAGTGATGGACATGGTACAATCTGTATCCTTTTTTGTTCTTTTTAATGGTGATAAGCTAGAACAGTTTAATCCCACCAGAGGCATTCGACAGGGGGACCCAATCTCCCTGTACCTTTTCTTGATTGCAGCAGAGGGCCTTTCGTGCCTTTTAAGATCCAGTTCTCAGTCGTCTAGTTTGGAAGGGATCAAGGTGGCTCCGACAACTCCGGCTGTTAACCACCTCCTTTTTGCTGACGATAGCCTATTGCTTTTCAAATCAAGTGCGGAGGGGGCTGCTAGGGTTTCGGAATTATTGGAGACATATTGTAATGCTTTAGGTCAGAGGATAAACAATGAAAAATCTTCAATATTTTTCAGTAAAAGGTGCCCACAAACAGTGAGGGATGAGGTCAAGCAGATTATGAATGTGACAAATGAGTCATCGGGTGAAAGGTACTTGGGGATGCCTACGGAGGTTGGTCAATCTAAGATGGGTACCTTCAAATACTTGAGGGACAGAATTTGGGACAAGGTGAGAGGATGGATGGAAAAACTCCTTTCAGTGGGAGGAAAAGAAGTGCTCATCAAATCAGTGGTGCAAGCCATTCCAGTTTACTCAATGGCGTGCTTTCGATTACCAAGAGGACTATGTGAAAACATTGCTTCCATTATCCGTCAGTTCTGGTGGGGTAGCAAGCAAGGGAAGAGGAAGCCAGCTTGGGTATCATGGGATGTTATGACAAAACCTAAATATCTTGGTGGTATGGGCTTTAGGGATATGGAGATTTTTAATCTTGCTTTGTTGGCTCGCCAAGCTTGGAGGTTGTTGAATGAACCGAACTCTCTCAGTGCAAGAATTTTAAAAGCGGCATACTTTCCTAACACAGACTTCCTCGAAGCAGAAGTAGGCAATCACCCATCACAAATATGGAGGGCTGTTCTGGATGGACGAGATGTATTAAGGCAAGGCATTGTGAGGCGGATAGGCAATGGGCATACAACAGATATTTGGAGAGACAATTGGCTACAGCGGTCGGGACCCTTGAGACCGATAACTTCTCTCACTCCCAACCCACCACACTTAGTGTCTGATCTTATAGACACGACCACAGCATCATGGAAGGAGGAGCTCATTCGTACTACCTTTGTACCTTTTGATGTTGATTCCATTCTATCCATCCCTATATGCACTAGGGCTGTGGAAGATTTTTGGGCCTGGTCAGCCGAGAGGAACGGTAGATTTTCAGTGAGCTCTGCATACAGGATGATCATGTCCAAAAAGGAGGACCGAAGAAACTGGCTAGAACACAATCCTGGGGGATCGACACTAAATGCAGATCGCAGGGATTGGGCGATACTGTGGAATATCAGGGTACCTTCAGAACTCAGGGTTTTTCTTTGGCGGCTGGCGAGGCACTCCATGCCAACGGCGGATCTCTTACACCATCGGCACATGTCAGATTCTCAGCTGTGTTCATTGAGCGGAAGGGAGGACTCATGGAGGCATGCTCTACTAGAGTGTACTATGTCGAGATGCATTTGGGCGCTCTTAGAAGAGGAGGTGGTACAGCAGTTAAGTATGAATGTGAACCCAAATGCAAAAAAACTGGCTTATGGAGATGCATGAAAGGCTATCACATGAGCATTTTCTCAGGCTGGTGGTGACACTTTGGGCGACATGGAAAGCTCGTCGGAAGGCTATCTATGAGGGAGTGTTTCAAAGCCCTCAAGGAACGGATCAATTCATACAAGCCTATATAGCAGACTTGCAGGTCATCGCAGGTGTGGGGAGTAGCCGGGTAACACAGCCACCAGCAAGATCGCGTAATTGGATAGCACCACCGGACCATTATGCTAAAATCAACGTTGATGCGGCGGTCAGAGCCAACCAAGGATGGGGAGTGGCCGCTGCAATATGTCGTGACCAAGCAGGCTCTTTTCAGGGTGCTTCGGCTCTTGTTACCAGAGGAATCAAGGACCCATCGACGCTTGAAGCAATGGCGGTCAGGGAGGCCTTGGCGCTTGCTGAAGATCTCAACATTCGCAGGGTTCATGTTGCATCTGATTGCAAAGTCGTGGTGGATGACATCAAGAGCAAAACGTCTGTTATATATGAAGCTATTTTGCATGAAATCATAGAACACAGTTCATCGTTTATTTCTTGTAATTGTATGCATGAGTTTAGGAGCTCAAATGTCGAGGCTCATAATCT
Source organism: Triticum dicoccoides (assembly GCF_002162155.2). NCBI lineage: Eukaryota > Viridiplantae > Streptophyta > Magnoliopsida > Poales > Poaceae > Triticum > Triticum dicoccoides. Next base: position 786,300,724 of record NC_041383.1, read on the forward strand.
AGCGAAGCATAGTTTAAAGTTGGGGGTTGGCCGCCATGTGTGGTTGGGCAACCCGGGTAATCTTTCTTTTGTACCTTTGAACATTGACACAAGTTAATAAAAGCTTCACGTGATTGTCTCAAAAAAAAAACTTACCAGAAAGGCTACTCCCGATCCTAAAAAAAAGGCTGCTTGTAAAAAAAAAGAAACTCTACTGCACGTGAACAAGTTTTTTTGAAAGAAAAACAAGAACGCTACTGCACATGAACAAGTTTTTTTTGAAAATGAAACACTTGAATTCCATAAATCACACCGACGCAGCAATAGTGTTGGCCACCCAAACATTTAAATCATCAGGAAGGTCCTCGGCCCAAATTTGCCGATTAATCCGCCGACTGGCACCAAAGGCCGCTAGAGTGTGCGCTAATTTATCACACGCCCGAGGGGCAAAAGAAAGCGAAACATGACAAAAGTTTAAACGTGCAAAATTTGTGATTTCTCTAAATAATATTCCTTCTGGCATATGGTCAGACCCAATACCCTGGATTGCTTTAATTATTAAGACATTGCAACCTGATTCAACCTCCACATTTGTCATGCCCCAGTCAGATGACACCTGGAGAGCTGCTGCATGCTTCCACATTTGTCCAGCTTGCATTAGGACGGTGTTGGTACGCTTCCACTTGCAATATCTCCCCGTTGTTTGAAACATAGCCCATCTTGTAGTGCTTCCCAATGAACCCCCCACACCGCTACCTATGCAGCATCTACACACACCTCGAAGCATGACCCAGCTACATAAAGGGCCACCTCCAGTAGCAGTAGTGGTTGCCTTGCACTGCTTGCCTCCATCCTGTTACTACTGCAACGGGATAGTTGCAGTAATGATTCTGATGTGATGAGAAAGAGTTGCAGCAACGACATTGTTGTGATGAGGACGGGTTGCAGCTGCAGTCGACGACGCATCCTAGGTAGGCACAAGCTACCGGAGCAGAGGAAGAAGCTGCATGGACAAGATCCCGGAGGAGGGGGGAAGGAAGAGGTGGCAAGGAGTGCATGGGCCCATGGGGACACATGCCGAATGTGGGAGGCAGCCGAGCGCACAACATTATCAGTGGGATATCCACCCCTCGAAAAAAAATATCAGTAGGATATCCTAAATAATGTGTAACGCATCAGGGGAAACCAATCATTCACCCCCGAGCGTTTGCCTAAGTAGTATGGCTTGGCCCATTTGTGGGATCAATTGTACTGTATTTTGGACCAACTTTGTCAACAGTTTTTTTATTAAAAACACTATAATTTATTTATGAAACATAAATTAAAAAATCCACATTTTCTTGAAAAGGATTCCTAAATTTTGTAAATGTTTGAAAATGTTCATGAATTCAAAAAACCATGGATTCAAAAATGTTCATGAATTCAAAAAATGTTTGCACATTTGAAAAATGTTGGGAAATTCAATATGTTCATTAAATTTGACAAAAAATCATGAATGCAAAAGTGTTTGCGAATTCAAAAATTATTTGCGAAGTCTATGAATGTTCATAATTTTTAAAAATGTGTAAGAATCAAAAAAATGTTCATGAATTTCTGAAATGTGCTGGAATTAAAAAATTCTCGTGATTTAAAATAAAAGAAACTGAAAAGGGGGAAAAATCCCGGCAAAACCAACATAAACAAAAAACAGAAAAAAAATTGAAGGAAGGTTCTAAAAACTTTCCTAATCCGGTGAGAACAACAGTACGAAAAGCCCAACCATCCATTGCCGGCAAATCCTAAACGGCGCCCGTTTCTTCTATTTCGACAAACGGGCGCACACCCTCTCTCCGCGATGGGCCGGCCCCTTTTCATTTTTTTTTTCGTTTTCTGAACTTGCAAAAGGGCGTGACGGGGGAATCGAACCCGCGCCGCGGGGTTCTCTATAGAACGCGCTAACCAACACAGCCAAGCCACCTTCCGTGACTATCTAATTCCTCTTTTGTCTTTACGTCTCACGTGTTTTTCTTTTTCTTTTTTTATGTTGTTCTTTCTTTTTGCCTTTTCTTTTTCCTTTTCCTTTTTCTGTCTTTTTCAAAATCGACGAACTTTTTTTCAATTGTATGAACTTTCTTTCCGATGAAGTTTTCTTCAAAATACGCCAGCTCGTTTTCTCCAAATTTTGTTCATGTTTTCGAATTTTGTTCACGTTTCAAAAATAGTTTTGAATTCGAAATTTTTGTTCACCGTATTGAAGAAAAATGTTCACCATACATTGAAAAAATGTTCAGTGTTTATAAAAAAATGTTCATCATGTATAGAAAATTTGTTCAGCATGCATTCAAAAGGAGTTCATCGTATTTAAAAAAAGTTCTATGTGTATTTGAATATTGTTCACCATACATTGAAAAAATGTTCAGTGTGCATAAAAAAATGTTCATCGTGTAGAGAAAGTTTGTTCAGCATGCATTCAAAAAAAGTTCAGCGTATTTTAAAAAAATGTTCAGTATTTCTTTGAATAATGTTCATCCTATACTAAGAAAATGTTCAATGTGTATTCTAAGTTCGCTTTCTAAAAATTGTTCACAGTACAAAAAAAGTATTCAGATTTCAAAATTTGTTCAGTTTTTGAAAAACATAGTTCACGTTTAAAAGAAAAGGAATATTCGAAATTTGCGTATGATTTTCGGAACATTTGTTCGCATATTTAAGATTTTCATTTTTCCCAAGAATTAATGGAAAATGTTGAAATACCCCGGATCTACCATTTGGGCTGGTACTTAAAAACAAACACCGTTTTTAGGACGTAGACAATTAGTATCCCAGCTGGCCAGCTTCGTTAGCATGCAGCGCTAGGTCTAGGCTTCGTTTGGGTTTTCTGCGTACATCGCGTTTCGTGGGCCGGCCCAACTAGCCAGGCGCGTGGGTGCCGGTTCTCCTAGCCGGCGCTTAAGGCGCCGACTAGGAGCTCCCTCCATTGCCGTGAATATTTGCAAAGCAAAAAACGTTTTTCTTAGGAAGGAAAGAAATGGGCCGGCCGGCCCAGAAAGAGAGGACGGGGCGCGGGGTACGCGTCTACGCACGCAATAACATTCCTTCATCTAAGAAAACACACCCCCTATAAAAAATCTAAAAAAACGCAAGAAGATTCCTGGTTGGCAGTGGTTTGAGATCAAATGTTTTCAACAATTAATACATGCTCGTACACAGGTAGGAAAAGGCTGGTGGAAAAATGGTGTTGTACATCGCTCATCTTCGGAACTGCGTTGAAGATGAGCGATGATATTACTGATCGCAATAAGTGAAAAAAATAGAGTTATAGAGCCCGCCATGTCAGGGGTCCTTCCCTCCATTCTTGTCACGATATGCATTGCTCCCTATTCCTTCAGTTCAGAGCTAATGGTTGGGATGATCTGCAAGAGGACCACAGCACTAGCCTTACAATAATTCAATGCTAAGTGACCCATTCAGATCAGTTTATATTTGAATCTGGCTTTGGCTGGTGAATAAACAAATTGTTCAAGAAAGAAAGGAACTTGTTTTCTGAACAGAGAAAGAAAGGATTTTGACATCGTTAGCAGATGATAATAACATAAGGTACAAATAGAATGAGATGGATTACAGCGCGACCTGCCTATCGCACGGCTATTCAGAATCAAACGGTGGTATCCTGGAGTACAAAGGGATAAAAGAACAGCAATTAGCATCAAATTATGGGTCCTTGATTTCCCTTGATTTGATTTGATGCGTACGTACGACCTCACGCGGTGTCGCGTATTACTGCCATCAATTAACCAGATATATTTAAAACATGGAAATAACTTGACTACTGTATAGTTCACAATATATATTGGTTTACATAGTCGGACAGACCATTTGTCAACTTACATCAACAAACCACCATTGGAAGAAGATAGCCCCTCGTTGGAAAAAGATGGCTTCATAGGTGGACACGGTGCGAAAGGATCCACACATCCATTCATCAAGATATGCTCTTCATCTTCAACAAGGAGGGACCAAGCAATGGTAAACTCCACCTTGAAGCCGCCAAGCTCACATACATGTTGGCTTGTGTTGTATACTTTGGGTACGACAAATACTAGTCCTTGTGCAGCAATGTCTCCGGTCGGTGTGTATGCTTGAATAAGAACTTTTAGCTTTCCACGGAGTTCTACGGAGAGAACTTGCCTCGACAGATGTAGATAACCACCATTAACTGCGCACTTTCTTCCAGCTTTTGAATCAAGCAATACAATTTTCCTTGACTTAGACACATTGACTTCTTCGATCCTCAGAAAATGTGTAGCAAACAACTCGGACTCCATATTGAGAAGGCGTTAACTTCTCATCAGCAACATGAACACCAAAGATAGTGGCTTGAACCGAACGTTTAAGTTGCTGAGAACATAACTCTAGTGTGCAAAAGGTTTTTTCAATGATGCTGGTTCGGAAACCGTCACGAGAATGACCGACATCGCCATCGTAAAAAAAGGCATCCCTCACCAATGCTCTATCTTTAGACGCCGTTTTGCCCTTTATTATTAACTGGATTTCAATGTCAACAGGTTCCCCAGACACAATTGCACGAACTGGGCCAGTCAAATGTAAAAAAGGATCCTGCAAGCATGACCGTTATGATTACCGTTAACTAATCAACAAGGGTCATCCGGCAAGAAATGGAAATACAAGAAGAATAGTATACATACCGATTCATTCAGGATTTGGCAATCATCCCTTGGACGAAGGAAGATGGGGTTGCGACGCCCATCCACAGCATCTCGGGCAGCAACCACACCATACAATTGCAGTGGCCATTTAAAGTGTTTCACATGAGTAAGTTTGATGGAACAGATCTGAACTGTCCTTGCAAGGACGCCGTCTACTGGCTTGAATCCCGGTGTGCAGTGTGTAAACAGCATGGGACTGAATAACGCTGCAACCCAATTAAGTATGGAAGTTAGAAAATATAGCACGATGACTCTTTGCTTTGTAGTTGTACTCTTGCAAAAAAAAGTGTCAATGTTTCAGGGATGTACGTAGTCATGTAGGTACTCATCGTCATTGTGGTTAATGCACATGTTTAATTAATCCTCTAGTTTGATTGCAATACATTTTGTGCAAGGATCGGCAAAAACATGCGATACATCTGTAATATATAACTGTGATTGATGAGCTAGAAACTTACTATGGCCACACAAACTCAAACATTAGTAACTAATGAACAGAGTTTTCATATCTAACTATTTCCCTATAAACCACGATCAATTGACATACCAATTCTAAGTTCTAACATTGAGCAGCTGGACAGATTATGGAGGAAGAAGAAAAGCATGCGTGTTTACTCACTGAGGTCTTCGAAGCTGTTGGCACCTTGGCGACACTCCCAGCTCCTACGGAAGCGAGCAAATGCCTCCTCCTCGTACTCTGCGGCTGCGGCTGCGTCCTCGCTGATCACCACTTCGCCCTCGACATCTTTGCCCTCCAAGCCCCTGTCCATTGCCATAGTGACTAATCTGCCTCCGGCGACAGCTGCTTCTCCGTCGATCTCCCTCTTCTCTTGCTCCTGTTTCTTCTCCGAGCTCCTCACCTCCTGGCCCTGTTGGCGAAACCTCTCCTGTTCCTCTTTCTCTTTGCGTGTTCTCTCTATCATTTGTTCCCTCGACACCCTCACCGCAATTTCTGAGACGAAATTGTTGATGCTGTCTGTGATCCACTGCAATCTATTTAGCCTTGTGACCGAGGACAGCAATTGATTTTCCGGCTCTTCATCTGGAACCATCTTCAGAAGTTCTAGTACCAGGTCGCCGATCTGGTCGCACAAGAAGGATACCTGAATAGTCATGCGTAATTCCTCGTCGTCATCGTCCTCCTCCAACTCCTCTTCCTCCTCCTCCTCTTCTTCTTCTTCCTCTACCTCCTCATCTTCCTCCTCATCCTCCTCCTCCAGCTCCAGCTCATCCTCCTCTTCCTCCTCCTCCTCCTCTTCCTCTTCCTCTTCCTCTTCCATCGGCGATTGGTGTAACATATGAAAATATTCTTGGAAGATGTTTCGCGCCGAATCGGCGATCATCTCCTCCATCGACCTCATCTTGTCTTGGGAGAGTACAGTGGCAAGGAACCTCTCCTTGCCATCCGGCCCAAGCTCCTTCTCGGCCAACTCGTCCATCTTCCTCTGTATCTCCTGCCTCGCAATCAGATAGGCCGTTAAGCCGCTGCTTGCTCTTTTCCGCATCACTGCGCAAGCCGGCGAACTTGGTGGTCGGGGCCCCATCTCTGTATCACCGTCCCTGCCTCTTCTCCTAGTCCAATTCCCGCCGCCGCCGCCGCCGCTCTGTTTATACGACGGGTCCCTCGGGCGATCTTCGGTTGCGCGGGAGAGAAGCGCGGCCCCTTAAACCCTAACAAGTCGATCACCGATGCCACGGGAATCGCTTTATCTCTGTAGTCTCTGCTGTAAGTACTCCGTACCGGGTAGGAGTCCAGAGCGTATATATAGTACTGCTAATCGATCGGTGTGCACCTACTCAAACCAACTACAACTCGGACGTACTCCCTTTCCTTTGCCAATCTCGCTACCCCTTCCGTTCGACCGCTCGTGATTGGGGATGTTATATTTATATTTTTATAGAATGACAGGTGCGCCCGGCTTTTAACTTAATAAAGCCCACAACAGGCAGCGTAACATAACATAGAATCTTAGTACAACACCAAAAGCCAGACCGGCCCTCGTGAGGATGAAGTCATTGAAGTTCAGGCGAAAGTTAAGCAAGCCACTAACGGATTACAAGGCGAAAGCCCGTATAGAGCGTGCAGGCTCGTCAAGCCGCAAAAGGAACAACGTCATAGACCGTGGTCGAAGGCTCCCTAGCCAGCACATACACTTGCATCAGTCGGTCTTGGGCAGTGTTGAGCATCTCAGCATCCTTGCGCCTCCCCAATGGACTCCACTGCTGCAAGAAGAGATTGCATTTGTAGATAATATTAGCCGGATGCGAAGGAAAACATTCCTTGATAGTAAGCTTGTTTCTAGTTAGCCACAAAGCCCAGAGTAGTGCCCCTACACTACTCCACATAACCCGCTTTGCAGGTCCCTGAATCGCGTATAATAGCTGTATTAGCTCTGCAGCCGATCGAGGGTCCCATTGGACACCCGCCGCGGTCCGGACTGCGCTCCACAAAAACCTTGCAAGCGGGCAACGGAAGAACACGTGATTGGCATCCTTGGGTGCCCCGCACAACGCACACGGGCCGGTGGCTGGTCCGTTATGTTTGGCCACGTTCAGGGAGGTGGGGAGTTTATCACAGAACATTTGCCATAGAAATAGTTTGATTTTCAGAGGCATCCGCGCTTTCCACAACCCCTTAATCACTAGTTGTGCCGGCCCTCGGCACAACTTGTGATATAACGACTTAACCGTGAACTTTCCCGAGCTGGTGAGCGTCCAGCTCACCGTGTCAGGTTGGCCTGATAGGCCGATTGGGCCGATCAACTGCAGCAAGGCTGCTAGGCTAGTCCCGTTTAAAGTGTATCTCCGGTGGTGTTGAGGAGAGCGCCTCTGCCACCGACATTGCCGGGTCAACAACAATAGCATACAGATCCCGATATGTTGCCCACAAGGGTTGGGCACCGATCCAGTGATCTGTCCAAAAGCGAGTCGCGCGGCCATTCCCAATCGAGAACTTTGCCCCCATGGCAAAGGCCGGTTTGATCGCCTGCAGGTCATTCCGGAAGGGGGAGCCCCTCGTCCTCCCTTTAAATAAATTCCCGTTAGGGAAATATTTGGCCCTAAGGAGATCGACCCATAGCCCGGTTGCCCCCGGGCAATTTTCCAGATCCATTTGCACATCAACGCAATATTTATGATCCTCGTGTTAGTGATCCCAAGACTCCCCAAGACCTTGGTGAAAGCACAAGTGCTCCCTGGGTGATTTTGGTAATGAATGTCAACATATCTCTTGTTGGACTAATACTTTTACCTAGTATGTTTCAGATAAAGTTCAACAATGGAGTGACATGGACTAGAGGATGTGGAACCCCTTCAAAATGCTAAGGACAAAAGGATTGGCTCAAGCTCAAAGCAAAAGACTCTACATTTTTTATTTTAGTGATCCAAGATCACATTGAGTCCATAGGAAAAGCCAATACTATCAAGAGGGGATGAGGTGCTCCTTAATGAGCTTCTTGCTTGAAGTGCTTAGTGATATGCTCCAAAAACCCTCAACTACTTTCTCACATCCACATATGTCCCAAACCAAAAGTCAAACTCGGCCCTACCGAATCTTTCTATCCGGCGCCACCGAGTTCTCTTGACATAGCCACTGCCAGAAGCCCTAATCAAATCGGTCTCACCGATAGCGATCTCGGTCTCACCGAGATGGGATTGCAAACTCCCTGTTGCCTATTGCAATAATTTCGGTCCCACCAAAGTATGCAGTCGGTCCCACCGAGATTGCAATGCAAACTCTCTGTTTCCCTTTCGTAATGTTTTGGTCCAACCGAGATGAGCGAATCAGTCCTACCGAGTTTGCCTGACCAACTCTCTGGTTAGCTTATTACCAAAATTGGTCCCACCGAGTTTGTGTAATCGGTCTCACCGAGATTACATTATGCCCTAACCCTAATGAAATCGGTCCCACCGAATTGACATGTCGGTCCCACCGAAATACCTAACGGTCACATTATGAACTAAATCGGTCTGACCGAGTTTCATGATTCGGTCTCACCGAGTTTGGTAAGTTGTGTGTAACAGTTAGATTTTGTGTGGAGGCTATATATACCCCTCCACCCACTCTTCATTCGTAGAGAAAGCCATCAGAACATGCCTACACTTCCAACATACATTTTTTGAGAGAGAACCACCTACACTTGTGTTGAGATCAAGATATACCATTTCTACCACATAAATCTTGATCTCTAGCCTTCCCCAAGTTGCTTTCCACTCAAATCTTCTTTCCACCAAATTCAAATCCTGTGAGAGGGAGTTGAGTGTTGGGGAGACTATTATTTGAAGCACAGAGTTCATCATTAGCACACCATTTGTTACTTCTTGGAGAGTGGTGTCTCCTAGATTGGCTAGGTGTCACTTGGGAGCCTCCGTCAAGATAGTGGAGTTGAACCAAGGAGTTTGTAAGGGCAAGGAGATCGCCTACCTCGTGAAGATCTACCCTAGTGAGGCAAGTCCTTCATGGGCGACGACCATGGTGGGATAGACACGGTTGCTTCTTCGTGGACCCTTCGTGGGTGGAGCCCTCCGTGGACTCACGCAGCCGTTACCCTTCGTGGGTTGAAGTCTCCATCAACGTGGATGTATGATAGCACCACCTACCGGAACCACTACAAAAACATCCGTGTCTCCAATTGCGTTTGCACACTCCAATCCCATCTCTTTACTTTCTTGCAAGTTGCATGCTTTACTTTCCGCTGCTCATATACTCTTTGCATGCTTGCTTGATATGTATTGTGAATGTTAAAACTCGTGCCAAAACTCCACTTAAACTTAAAGAGATTAAAAACTGCAACTTTTCTTACTTAGAGTCTATTCACCCCCCCTCTAGACACCTCTTCTCGATCCTTTCAATTGGTATCAGAGCATTGGTCTCCATTGCTTTGGTTTAATCACCATTGGAGGAAGATGGATGAGTCTACTTTGGGGAGTCTTAACATAGAGTGCATATACTTGATGGGGAGTACTTTCACGAGTGGAAAAATGAGATGCTTGTGATTTTCAATGAATATCATTTGAACAAGTACATTACTAGCCCTTGTGCACCTCATGTTGATCCTATGCATCCTACCCTTGATGAGTCAATTGACATGATTCACAATCTTAGAACTGTTGATCTTATCACTAGAGGTTTGCCTAGAAACTTGATAGGTTGCTTGCCTACTCTTAAGTATGCCTACACCATATGGAAATTTCTTGAGGAACGATTTCCAAATTATTCCTTGCAAAATCTAGATAAAATTCTCCATAAGTCTATTGCCTTGAGTAAGATGAATTCCAATGATCCTAAGTTTGGTGATTGTCTATTTGAGCTTACAAATCTTATGAGTGCCAAAGGAGATGTTGGAATCATTAGCGATATTATTTCCGAAGCTATTAGAATTCACAAAGAAGACTATTGTCAAAATCATTTATCTAATGAATTACCCTCTCTAGGAATTGATCCATGACATGACGATGTTGAATATGGATACTATAATGAGGATGATGATAGTGACTTTGATCTTGATGATGCAATGAGACACTTTGGTCTTATGGCAAATCTTCGGGGATACATGGCAGGAGGAAAGGAATGGGTTCTTGATAGTGGATGTACCGATCACATGACCGGAGATAAAGATATGTTTTGTGAGCTTGCTGAAAACAAGGGCCCTCGAAAGTATGTCACTTTTGGTGATAACTCAAAGGGTAAGATGGTTGGCCTCGATAAGGTGGCCATCTCACATGATAGCTCCATACAAAATGTCATGCTCGTTGAATCTCTTGGGTAGAATTTACTTTCAGTATCTAGACTTGCTGAGTTCGGTTTCAATGTCCTATTTACTGAAGTAGATTGCCAAGTGTTTCAAAGAGATAATCATAAAATGGTCTTTACCGGTATACGTAGAGGTGATCTTTACATTGTTGATTTCACTAAAAAGGCTCAACCTAGAACTTGCTTAATTGCTAAGTCCTCTAAAGGTTGGTTGTGGCATATACGATTAGGTCATGTGGGCATGCGAAACCTTGACAAGCTTATTAAAGGTAATCATATCCTCGGTGTTAACAATGTCATTTTTGATAAGGATAGACTTTGCAGCGCTTGTCAAGCAGGTAAACAGGTTGGAGGAAGGCATCCCGTGAAGAACATCATGACCACAAGGAGGCCTCTCGAGCTACTTCACATGGATCTTTTTGGTCCCAACGCTTACAGAAGTCTCGGTGGAAATTCTTTTGGTCTAGTTATAGTTGATGATTTTTCAAGATTTACGTGGGTGTTCTTTCTCGATGATAAATCGCAGGTCCAAAAGATCTTCAAAAACTTTGGTAGGAAGGCCCAAAATCAATTTGAAGTGAAAATCAAGAAGGTTCGCAATGACAACGGAACGGAGTTCAAGAACGCAAATGTGGACACCTTTCTTGATGAAGAAGGGATTTCACATGAGTTCTCGGATACGTACACACCTCAACAAAATGGAGTTGTTGAGACGAAGAACCGAACGCTCATCAAAATGGTAAGAACGATGCTTGATGAGTACAAGACACTGAAGCACTTTTGGGCGGAAGCGGTTGAGACAGCTTGTCATGTAATCACTTGTATCTTCACAAGCTACTCGGCAAGACGGCATACGACCTCCTCACCGGTAACAAACCCCAAGTTGGATACTTTCGAGTATTCGGCTCAAAGTGCTACATTCTTGATAAGCATCGTCGTTCTAAATTTGCTCCTAAATCTCATGAGGGTTTCCTACTTGGTTATGGCTCAAACTCTCACACTTACCGTGTCTACAATAATTTCACCCGAAAGGTTGAAGAGACGGTAGATGTGGAGTTTGATGAATCTAACGGCTCGCAAGTAGAGCAATTGCCAATTGATGTAGGAGACAAAGACCCATCGAAAGCAATCCAAGACTTGTCTATTGGCAAGATTCGTCCAACGGAGGTGAAGGAGAGTACCTCGTCAGTCCAAGTGGAAGCTTCCACCTCATGACAAGGTGAACCAAGAGTTGATACGGAAGCATCAACAAGTGGGACACACCAAGACAAAGAAAACGAGGAAGTACACCAAGATGAACATCAACAACCTCCTTCTCCACCACGACAAGAGAACGACAACGTCAACAATGAAGAAGGCCAAGGAGAGGAACAAGATGAAGAAGATGTTCCACCAAAATCCAAGCAAAAGCTTTCACGAGTTTGAGCAAGAGTCGACAGAGACCATCCCGTCGAGCAAATCTACAATGATATCCAAACCGAGAGAATCACTCGCTCTAAAACTCATTTGGCTAACTTTTGTGAACATTATTCATTCATCTCTAGCATTGAACCCATGAAGGTTGAAGAAGCTTTGGAAGATCCGGATTGGATAAACGCCATGCATGAAGAGCTAGACAACTTTGAGAGAGATCAAGTTTGGACATTGGTTGAGAAGCCCGACAACAACCACAACATCATTGGTACCAAATGGGTGTTTCGCAACAAGCAATATGAAGATGGACAAGTAGTTCGCAAAAAAGCATGTCTCGTCGCCCAAGGCTACACTCAAGTCGAATGTATGGACTATGGTGAGACATATGCCCCTGTTGCTAGACTTGAGTCCATTCGCATCTTACTTGCCTATGCTAATCACCATGATATCACCTTGTACCAAATGAACATTAAAAGTGCTTTTCTAAATGGTGAAATAGAGGAGGAAGTTTATGTTAAGCAACCTCCCGGCTTTGTCAATCCTAAGAAACCTAATCATGTTTACAAACTTCACAAAGCTCTTTATGGTCTTAAACAAGCTCCTAGAGTGTGCTATAAATGCTTGACCAAGTTCCTTATTGAAAAAGGCTTTGAAATTGGAAAAAATGATTCTACTCTTTTTACTAAGAGGGTTAATGGAGAACTATTTGTGTGCCAAATCTATGTTGATGATATTATATTTGGTTCGACTAACCCTCACTTTAGTGAGAAGTTTGGAAAGCTAATGTCAGAGAAGGTTGAGATGTGTATGATGAGTGAACTCAAATTCTTTCTCGGTTTGCAAATCAAGCAAACTAAGGAAGGTACCTTTGTTTCTCAAACAAAGTACACCAAGGACTTATTCAAGAAGTTCAATATGCAAGAATGCAAAGGTATGACTACATCCATGCCTACTAGTGACATCTTGATTTGACCAAAGATGGTGAACCGGTTAATCAAAAGGTTTACCGCTCCATGATTGGTTCATTGTTATATCTATGTGCCTCTCGTCCCGATATTATGCTAAGTGTGTGCATATGTGCACAATATCAAGCGGTCCCTAAAGAATGTCATCTTAAGGCTGTGAAAAGGATAGTGAGATACTTAATACACACACCAAATTTTGGCATTTGGTATCCTAAGAGGTCCTTTTTCGATCTTGTTGGTTACTCCGATTCGGACTATGCCGGAGGCAAGGTTGATAGAAAGTCCACTTCGGGTACTTGTCAATTTCTTGGTAGATCTCTTGTGTCTTGGTCCTCCAAGAAACAAAACTCGGTATCCTTATCCACCGCCGAAGCGGAATACATTGCCGCTGGTTCATGTTGTGCTCAATTACTTTGGATGACGCAAACTCTTAAGGATTATGGGATATATGTGAAACATGTTCCATTGCTTTGTGACAATGAAAGTGCTACCAAGATTGTTCACAATCCCGTGCAACATTCTCTAACTAAGCATATTGAAGTTCGTCATCATTTCATTCGAGATCACGTTGCCAAAGGGGACATTAATCTTAAGCATGTTCGCACCGATAAGTAATTAGCGGATATATTCACCAAACCGCTTGATGAGAAAGTCTTTTGCCGTTTGAGAGGTGAATTGAACATCATTGATGCTTCAAACTTGGAGTAGGAACTCCTTTTGGATACATGCAAGGCATGAGCCTTTGACTAATCCTTGATATTTCTTTCATGTTGCTACTTATATGTCTTGGATATATTTTCACCCTTGCATGATATCTAACCCTTGTAGGTACTTGGATGAATCTAAATCTATGAGATTGCAACCCACTCACATCTTGAGCAAATCTCTACATCACCAAGTCTCTACACAATGGTGGTTCAAGACAAGGAAGCACGAAACCCTACAAAACTTATCCTTTGACAAATTCTATATTGAGTTTTATGACTGTCATTTTGGATACACAAGTGCTCTTCCTTGCAAGACTAACACATGTAGGTAGATGAACTCAAATTCCAAGTGGAGCTCCCAAGTCTTAATGAGCTACATCAACCTTTGAGCAATCCACACAAGTTCAACTACATGATCACGATCAACACCACCACCCAAGGTATGTTATTCCATCTTAGAGAAGCTTTACTCTAAGTCATGAGTCAAAGCAACTCAACAAGATGTGAATACATCAAAATGCTTAAACGAAAAATGGTAACCCCATTTTGAGCTTAAACGATGAGTATGACCTATGATCAAGTGATCTCATTTGACTCCTAAGTCAATATACTCTAACATAGGTGACTTTGTCGCCGACCAATTCTAGATGAAGTTCTCTTGTGTTATCTTTTTGTGCTCTTGCATTTGTCTCATGCATATGTGTTTCCCCTTTCAAAAAAAACTTCATCTAGATTTCGTTTCTGGTTTCTTTTTGTTCTGCATTCCCTGCATCCAATTCTTTGCAAATTCTTCAGTGAATTCCTTGCAAATCCTTGTGAGATCTTACTTGTCTAGTGAGCTGAGGTGACAAGTGTTTTCTCTGTGATGAACTCGGTCACACCGGCCTGTCATTTTCGGTCCAACCGAATCCTTTCGGTGCAACCGAAGCACACAACTTGGTGCTACCGATTTCACTATAGGAAAGACGGCTTGCCACTTGTTCCTACATTCTTTTTGATCCAGCTCCACTCAATGATTCTTGTCCTCTACCGGCATCACATTTGCCTTGCTGCTTTGTTTTGTGCCTCAAGGACCAAACCCATTTGTAACAAAATCCAGAAGAACCCTTCTTGGAAACTGATATCAAAGGGGGGAGAGAGATCACATCAAAGCTTAATCATATCTATAGGGGGAGAGAATACTCAAGGGGAGAGAGAGAGTAATCATCAAGGACCCCAGATTCTTGGTGTTCAAGAGGAGAGAAGTCACATGTCTTTAAGAGGGGAAATACATGTTCATATTTGATTGTTTGCATTTGCTCTGTTTCTTTTCTTTGAGCTCTGATTTTCTGCTCCCTATCTTTTTCCAGTATCCCATGTTAGATTCAGGGGGGAGAAAGACATCTAAGGGAAGGAAATCCTTGAATTCTTTGCACATCTTTACCTTTGGGGACATGTCTATATACAATGGGGTACTCAGTACTCACTCTCTACATGTCATCCCAGTCTTGGTACTCTTGTGGTTTCTTTTGTTTTCTCTGGCTAGTAGGTGTATCTGTGTTATCTAACCTTGTTTACGCAGGTTCATTCCTTCCTAAGCCAACTCAAGACCACAATGTAAGTATATGCATCACAGTCATGCGTATGAGGATTTCTTGCTGATGTACATACTGTTTGCAAGAAGGACTCATGAGCATGAAGGTACTTTTTCCATATTCACATCATTTGCTCTGATGCATATAGCCAAGATACATGTAACACATTGCTTACTCTGTCATGCTTATGCATTCACATGCTCCTATATTCCATATTTACATGATTGCATACATGTAGGGGGAGCCTATGCATGTTACATGTCTTTCCAAAGCTTTACTGGTTATTCTCTATATCTTTATCTAAAGCTTTGATGTATGTAGTCATCAATTACCAAAAAAGGGGGAGATTGAAAGCACAAGTGCTCCCTGGGTGATTTTGATAATTAATGTCAACATATCTCTTGAAGGACTAATACTTTTACCTAGTATGTTTCAGATAAAGTTCAACAATGGAGTGGCATGGACTAGAGGATGTGGAACCCCTTCAAAATGCTAAGGACAAAAGGATTGGCTCAAGCTCAAAGCAAAAGACTCTACATTTTTCATTTTAGTGATCCAAGATCACATTGAGTCCATAGGAAAAGCCAATACTATCAAGAGGGGATGAGGTGTTCCTTAATGAGTTTCTTGCTTGAAGTGCATAGTGATATGCTCCAAAAACCCTCAACTACTTTCTCACATCCACATATGTCCCAAACCAAAAGTCAAACTCGACCCTACCAAATCTTTCTATCCGGCGCCACCGAGTTCTCTTGACATAGCCACTGCCAGAAACCCTAATCAAATCGGTCTCACCGATAGGGATCTCGGTCTCACCGAGATGGGATTGCAAACTCCCTGTTGCCTATTGCAATAATTTCGGTCCCACCGAAGTATGCAATTGGTCCCACCGAGATTGCAATGCAAACTCTCTGTGTCCCTTTCGTAACGTTTCGGTCCAACCGAGATGAGTGAATCGGTCCCACCAAGTTTGCCTGACCAACTCTCTGGTTAGCTTATTACCAAAATCGGTCCCACCGAGTTTGTGTAATCGGTCTCACCGAGATTACGTTATGCCCTAACCCTAATGAAATCGGTCCCTCCGAATTGACATGTCGGTCCCACTGAAATACCTAACGGTCACATTATGAACTAAATAGGTCTGACCGAGTTTCACGATTCGGTCCCGCCGACTTTGGTAAGTTGTGTGTAACGGTTATATTTTGTGTGGAGGCTACATATACCACTCCACCCACTCTTCAATCGTAGAGAGAGCCATCAGAACATGCCTACACTTCCAACATACATTTTCTGAGAGAGAACCACCTACACTTGTGGTGAGATCAAGATATACCATTCCTACCACATAAATCTTGATATCTAGCCTTCCCCAAGTTGCTTTCCACTCAAATCTTTTTTCCACTAAATCCAAATCCTGTGAGATTGAGTTGACTGTTGGGGAGACTATCATTTGAAGCACAAGAGCAAGGAGTTCATCATCAACATACCATTTGTTACTTCTTGGAGAATGGTGTCTCCTAGATTGGCTAGGTGTCACTTGGGAGCCTCCGTCAAGATTGTGGAGTTGTACCAAGGAGTTTGTAAGGGCAAGGAGATCGCCTACTTCATAAAGATCTACCCTAGTGAGGCAAGTCCTTCGTGGGCGACGGTCATGGTGGGATAGACAAGGTTGCTTCTTCGTGAACCCTTCGTGGATAGAGCCCTCGGTGGACTCGCTCAGCCGTTACCCTTCGTGGGTTGAAGTCTCCATCAACGTGGATGTACGATAGCACCACCTATCGGAACCACGGCAAAAACATCCATGTCTCCAATTGCGCTTGCACACTCCAATCCTATCTCTTTACTTTTTTGCAAGTTGCATGCTTTACTTTCCGCTGCTCATATACTCTTTGCATGCTTGCTTGATATGTATTGTGAATGTTAAAACCTGTGCGAAAACTCCACTTAAACTTAAAGAGATTAAAAACTGCAACTTTTCTTACTTAGAGTCTATTCACCCCCCTAGACACCTCTTCTCGATCCTTTCACTTGGGTCGACACACCCAGGCCCACCTAACCATATGATATTTACGGTTCGGGCTCGTTCCTTCCCAAAAGAACTTGGCGCGGGGCGTATCCAACTTCGCATGAACCCCTTCCGCAAGCAAAAACAGACCCATAGCAAACATGGGCAAGGAGGAGAGGCTCGAGTTCGTGAGGACGAGCCTTGCCGCTTTCGAAAGAAATTTGCCCCTCCACGGGCAAACCCTCCCCCTCACCTTGGCACACAAAGGCTCCCAATCCTCTATCGTGGGGCGTTTGGTGTCCACCGGCAGGCCGAGGTATGTGAACGGGAATTTTCCCACTTTGCAGTTGAGCAAATTAGCTATGTGTCTACCCTCCTCCAGCTCTACCCCCTAGATAGCACCTCACACTTACGGAAGTTGATTTTGAGGCCCGACATGAGCTCAAAGCTGAGCAGAATCGCCTTGATCGTAGCAATGTTGTGTTGGTCCGGGCGAAACAGCAGTAACGTGTCATCCGCGTACTGCAAATGGGTTACTCCCCCTGGAATTAGATGGCCTACCAATCCCTTGATATGACTAGCCGCGGCCGCCTTCCGAAGCATGGCGGACAGCGCATCGACAAGAAAATTGAATAGAAGTGGGGACATCGGGTCACCCTACCTGAGTCCACGTTTGTTCCAGAAGAAGTGCCCTACTTCTCCGTTCACCGAGACCGTAGTTTGGCCTCTCGAGACCAACTGCATAACACGGTGCACCCAAATAGCTGAGAAACCCCGGCTAATTAGCACCTGACACAGGAAATCCCAATTAACCCGGTCGTAAGCCTTCTCGAAGTCAAGCTTTAGCAAAATGGCCGGTTCCCTCGTGCGTTTGAGTTCATGCACAATCTCCTGTAGGGCAAGCGGGCCCTCCAGAATGTTGCGGCCGCGAATGAACGCGGACTGGTTATGATGAATCGAGCGATGGGCAATCAACCCTAGGCGAGTGGCACACGCTTTAGCACAAATCTTAATGAAACGTTGATGAGCGCAATAGGGCGGAATTGTCTAATGTTTTCGGCCCCTTGGACCTTCGGAATAAGCGACAAAACACCAAAATTAAGTCGAGCTATATCTACCGTCCCTCGCATAAAACCGTTGCAAATCTCGAAGATTGGGCCTCTAAGTAGTGGCCAGAAGCGCTTGAACATAGCCACCGGCCACCCGTCCGGGCCCGGAGCCGTGTCCGATTTCATACCCATTAGGGCGGTGTCAATCTCTTCAGGGAGGAAAGCGAGTCCATCTCGGCATTCTCACACTCAGGACACGTTGAGAGGGTTCCCACACATCCGCGTGAAGACCAGCCCCCTGGGCCTCGCAAGATCCCATCAAGTTGATGTAAAAATCATAGATGTGACGAGAAATGTCCTCTTGTTGCAACAACAGCCCTTGTTCTGATTGCAACCTGAGGATAGCACATTTTCTGCACCAACCGTTTGCGTATGCGTGGAAGTACTTGGTGTTGGCATCGCCTTTAAGTGTCCACTTCAGACCACCACGACGACGCCAATATTCTTCCTCCACTCGCAGCAGTGCCTCGACCTGCCCCTCGAGGGCATATCAGTGGGCCCATTCCTGCTCTGAAAAGACCCGCGCATCAGCCTCCGCGTCAATCCTCACAATCTCATCGAGGATCAAAGCCCTGAGCACTTTGTCATTCCTCCCTAGGTTGGCGCCCCACCCCTTGAGGTTCGCCCCGAGTCGACCCCCGACCGCGTTCCAGAACTCCATCGGGCCCCACTAGGGCCCCACCTGGTTAACGCAAGCCCACAATTTCTCCTTAAAGATCTCCTCAAAACCTGACGTTTCAAACCAGGCCATCTCGAAGAAAAACTGTGGGCTACGGCGCAGTCTATCCTCCCCTGAGGAGTAGAGAAGAGGAACATGATCCGAACCGATTCGAGTTTCCGCGATGAGAGAGCAGAGAGGGTAACCCATTTCCCACTCCGGAGACATGAACACCCGATCCAACACCGAGCGAACCGGGTCGAGTTGCTTGTTAGTCCAAGTAAACCTCGCACCCGACCTGGCCGCTTCCCTAAGGGCCATGGATGCAATAGCAGTATTAAACATGGTCACCCGAGGCCAGTTTATATTGTTGTTATTTTTATCCGCTCCCGACTGGATCAGGTTGAAATCCCCTCCCACGAGGACCGGGAGCGCATCGGCAGTCACCGTGGTGACTTTGGCTTGGAGTTCTCCCAAGAACTCCGCCGATCGAGAGTGATCGGCCGGACCGTAAACCTGTATGACAACTAGTTCACGGAGCGATGCATGAATGCAAAAATGCGCGGCAATGAAAAACATCCCAACGTCGAGTATTTAACCAAAAACTACCACATTTCATGGAAATGTGTCGAAAAATTACCACTTTACGATTTTGTGTGAAAAACTACCACTTTTTTCTAATCCGTGGCAAAAAACCACCAAGTAGCAAAATCGCTCGCTTCACCCGCGCTAAGCACGAATCTGACCAGTTGGGCCCACGAACTAGGTGCCACCGTGGCCAACGGTCGCCCGCCGTGGGTTAACGGACGTTAACGGGGCGTTTGCGGTCGGAACCTTCCCCGCTCTCTGACCGCCGCCAGCACGCCATGCTCCCGCTCGCCGCCGCAAGGGCCTGCCTTTCCTCCCCGACGCCGCCATCGAGACCCCAAATCCTAGCAGCGCCTCCCTCCCCCCTTCCCCGTCACCGCTCCACCGCCACGCTGCCCAGACCCGCCAGGATCCCCCTCATCCACCCGCTCGGGGCTGGTGCGCCGGGTGCGTCCTCGCAGCCCGCGAGGGACCAGGTGATCGACTTCGGCAAGCACAAGGGCCAGATGTTGGGCACGCTGTCGCCATCCTACCTGCGCTGGGTGGTCGCGGAGCTCGACTACGGGGACATCCTGGTCTAGGTGCGCCTGGCACGCGAGGTGCTCGATGACCCCGTCTACGTCGATCACGTCGAGTGGGAGCACGCGCACCGCTTCCTTCGCGGCGACTCCAAGTTCGACTAAGTCTACGACGACGTCGACGGCGACGGGCCCCTCCAGGAGATGGCCGAGCGCTTTGGCTGGGATGTCTTCGACGAGGACGGCTGGGGCCGCCTCGACTTCGGCCTCTCGGCACCTCCTATGGCGGCCGCATCCTGAGGGAGGCCGACCGGCGCCAGAGCACCGGCAGCGGCAGCAAGAGATCCCCCCGCAGCGGCGGCGCCCTGTTCGACACCGGGGCGGCCGACCCGGACGGGCCGAGGGGGAAGAGGGACGAGAGGAGGGAGCTGATGCGGACGAGGAGGCAGGAGCAGGTGAGGACGGCGAAACTGGATGTGCTCGGCGTGAACTCCAGCGCGAAATGACTCCGGCGCGGACGAGGCTAGCGCGCCGTTAACGGCAGTTAACGCGCGGCGGTGACGGTTGGCCATGGTGGCATCTGGTTCGTGGGCCCAACCTGTCAGATTCGTGTTTAGTGCGGGCGAAGCGAGCGATTTCGCAACTTGGTAGTTTTTTGCCACGGATTAGAAAAAAAGTGATAGTTTTTCGCGCAAATCGTAAAGTGATAGTTTTTTGACACGTTTTCATAAAATGTGGTAGTTTTTGGTTAAATACTCCCCAACGTCCCAAGCGATAATTTCATACAAGGTGCGGCTTAAACCCATAAGCATGCCCCTCGAATGCCCAACTGCAGGGGCGTGCTGCCATTCAAAACGCTCAAGCGGGTCAATGGACAGCAGCTCGTGGAAACGGAAGTCCGCCTTGATCGAGGGATGTTATATTCATGATTCTGTTCGTGTGTGAGAATGGTAGTGGGATTTATTATAAAAGTTCATGAGAAGTTTTTTCTGAAACTGAAAAGTTCAAATTTTGATTTTTTCTGAAACATAACATCCTTCCATGGAGGCCGAGAGCCAAAACGCCTCACTCCCAAAACATACACTATCTTATTATACTATATCACTAAATGACTTGAACTATTGATGTAAAAGCATATGGAAATGAGCAGTTGATAGAGTCTGAATATGGCGCATGCACTATCACTAAAGTGATACACACTGGGTACAGTAGAACCTTGTTATCTCATCAAGCGAGTAAATGTAAGTATCCTCTGCAGTAAGCACGTCTGCTATCACCGCACCTAGCTTAAGCATTTCATCAAACAGCTGTAAGTCGCATAACTGCAACAATAACATGCAGTGGGCTCTATCGTGAACTCTAGATCATCGATTCGATCAGACAACCGGCTCTGATTATCCTTCCATGCTACAAACAATGGTAGTCGCATTTGATTATTCAACTGCAAGTCGGCTTACAGAGGGCGCAATCCCCATGACACTGATGAATGCCGTCACGACGTGCTAGAAAATCCGTCTGTTTGACAAAAAAAAAGTATACATATGTGCATATATAGATAAAAAACTAAAACGTATAGACGCAAGAAGTTAAAAATATATGAAAAAAATCGCTAGAAGGAGGGCTTGAACCTCCGACCTTGTGGTTAACAGCCACACGCTCTAGCCAACTGAGCTATTACAGCTAATTGGTTTTCAAAAGTTAAACAGCCTATAAGATTAGAAGATTCTCTCACACGTGAAGAGTTGTTTGTTATTGTTTGCACCTCACACATACCCACGTGACTCTTGGTAAGTTTAGCTTTGTTAATCAGTGGAAGTTTATAGCCAGATCAGGGCGCATGTTCAGTGCACGCATGCACGCAAGAGCTGAGGCGATCGAGAAGTGTCGTCACAGCGAATCAACGATGGTGTCCGGGTGATCTATAATTTCATTTGCCCCTTTGCGAGTCCTCGGTGTATCATAATGGTTTGTGACTGAAGATGCATATGAGAGGTGACTGTCAAGGTGCAACCGAAAAACCGATCAATCCTTCGCCGAGTGAGGTTTTTCTATTTTCCATGTAGGATTTTAGTTCTAATCCATCCAATGGCAAACTGGTACTGTCTATGCCGTTCTAGGGCAGATGCGATGATGTACAGAAGGATCTGAAATTACAACCAGCACATTTTGACTGGGCCGAAATAGACCGCTCTTTCCTTCATGTAGTACAGTAAATAATTTTTGCCTAAATTAATCCTTTACAGTTCAGGCTATAGACTTTATATGATGCACTTCTGCTATAGAGGATATCCAACTAATCTTTGTCAATTTCTAATAAGTGGTCTTTAGTTTTGTTATACAAATAAAAATGTATCATAATGTAACCATTGAACAAAGTCTTTGTAAGACACATGGTTGTTTTCTCATTTTTAATGGAATTTCGTACAACTAACATATATTAAACAAAATAAACAAGATATGTTGTATTATGATGTAGCCTTCAAATGAGATTAAGGTAGAATAACCTAACTGATTTTGCAATATAATTCTACTAATGAGTAAACAATTGATATTAACCAAAAAAATACATCTGTACGATCGAATAAACAAATGTAAAAACCTAACAGGCTAAATTTCCAGTCTATAATAGTATGCATTTAAAATTAATTATATAGAAGAATAATATACTTCCGCTGTTTCAAAATAATTGTCGCTCTAGCTTTGTGTTAAGTCAATATTCTCTAAGAAACCAAGTTTTATAAAAAATTTGTAAATATCTACGAGATTAGATTAATACATTATGAAGATATGTATTATGATGGAGGGTGAGTATCTTCGTTTTGCAGATGTTGGTAATAGAAAAATGACTTGGACCGGGTTTATCATAGTACAAAGTTAGAATGACAACTAATTCAAAAACAGAGGGAGTGCATTGTAATTGCAATTCAAAATTATTTGCATTTAAAAAATAGGCTTTGCTCTTCTTTTTTGACAAACATGGTGCATATATATAGATGCCCATATGCACGCACAATCATCCCTACGAACAC